>NW_012107586.1:1552933-1583304 GCF_000951045.1 Mandrillus leucophaeus | reverse complement strand
AGGAAGGAAGGAAGGAAGGAAGGAAGGAAGGAAGGAAGGAAGGAAGGAAGGAAGGAAGGAAGGAAGGAGAAAGAAATAAAGAAAGAAAGAAACAAACAAACAAACAAACAAACAAGTGGTAAAATAAGCCTGTGACTTGCCACACGGTGGTTTAGTCCATCTCACCTACTCACCGCTCCCTGACTTTACCAGGCTACTTAGCTCCTCTGTGTACTTTCCAAAGTAGTTTTCTCTGCCTGAAACATCCTTGTTCATCCAGAAAATACAACTCAAGGCTTACCATCTTGGGGAGACTTTCCCTGACCTCCTCACCAAGGAGGAGATGGAGCTGCCAGCCTCCTGAAATAGACCACTCCTTCCTTAGACCTACCACTAACTATACACCCCATTTCTGGGTAAACTAGGCCCTCTCAGACCAAAACAGCTTGACAAAGACAAACCTGGCACAGGGCTCTTCGCTTGGTGTTACTGACTCTAATAGCCAGAATCTTGCCTGATTGTCAAGCAAGATTGTCACGGTCTGGTAAAAATAAGCTTACCCTGCGGGCTCTTTAATTCTGAATGTTTTGAAGATAGTGAAAGGATTTGATGAGAAAGGCAGAGCCCAAATGAGTTCTACATACATTTTACTAAAAAGCCCACTTTATCCTATTCAAGGCAACCACCAGGCTAGGGAGTGTCCTCAGATCAGCTGTCAGTTTCCCTCCCTCTGAAGCAGTAAAGAGCCTTCACCTTAGGGAGTGGGTTGTTCAGGCATGGCCTTCTCTCCTCCAGCTGGCACTCACAGTTCCTCCAGTCCTCACCTGTGCATGCCACGTCTTATTCTGCATTGCCAGTTCTCAGTTACCGAATCTCTGAATTGTTGAGTTTGTTTTTAAAACTGTTCTTAAAACCCAACAAAAACCTTCCCTTACTAACAAGCCGTGCAAGGAGCTTGGGTCTGTTTGTACAGCCCAGCAGCTTTCTCTCTAATCTGGGCATTAGGATCTCAGACTCCCAGTGTTCTCTCTGCCTGGGAGGATCATTTCAAATTCCTTTTGGCGGGAAAGGGAAGTTCCTACCGGGAGACTTGACAAGAAAGGATCAATTCGTTCATTCCTCAGCACCCACAGCAACTCAAGAGCTTTACTGTTTAACCACTTTGTGCCCACTTGTCTGTAGACACCAGTAATCTTAATCACACTGTGTTTTAATTAAGGATTCCCATATATATGTGTCTGGAAGTCCCTGGAAACCTGGAACCATGTCTTAATTATCTTTGAATTCACAGCATTGAGCACAGTGCCTGCCACCCTCAATAGGTATTAATTTAAATGAATAACTGAATGCGAAAATGAGGTGGATTCAAACTGCATCTGCTTTGTGAAGAGATCTGGAGCACTGAAGTTCGAGCTGATAACACTCCCAGACTCTTGTCTCCATTGTACACCATCCTGTGTGATCACCAGTTGCTGAAAACATGCTCCTCTTTGTCCTTTGGTTTCTTTCTCTGTTCCCTTTTCTCACTGTTTCCCATTTCCATCTTCTCCCCAGCCTCCAAAAAGCACATAAGATTTAAACGAACAAATCATCTACCTACATAAAGTTTGTTCGGAGATGGCATCACACCCTAGTAAAATCGCTTGGCACAGTTAAACAGCTGAAGTGAGATTGTGCAGACGGTGCAGGAATGCAGGAAATAAACAAAGAAAAAAAGCAAAGGCCTCCAGGTTGAGGTCTTTGGGAGACAGCCCATTGTCAGCTGCCTCTGCCACCACATTTTTTTGGACAGGATCTCCCAACATTATCCAGAGCACACATGACGGAGCCTCCTCTGTTGGGGTGCCAGAGCAGCTTCTCACTGTCACCCCCACAGCCATCTTTCTCAACAGAAAGCATCCCCTGGTACAAAGCAATCTGGGCTTTTACCCTCGGAGGATGGACAACTTCTGTCTGTGATGAATCCTACCAAGCCCCAGTTACCAGGTGTATCAGTCAGAATGGACAGGCAAAGTATGCTTTATAACAACCCCCAAATCTAAGAGGCTTAAAACAACACAGGTTTGTTTTATATCACGTGTGCATTGCAGACCTGCTGCCATGCACCTCTTCTCCCTCCAGGATCCAGGCTGATGGGTTCAATCATCGTCAGTGTCAGTGACAGAGGGCAAAAGGGGAAGAGTGCAGTGAATCCCACACCATCTCTTAAAGCTTCAGACAGGAAATGACAACCATCGCTTCCACTCACATTCCATTGGCCAGAGCAAGTCACTGGCCGTGTCTGTATTCAAGTGGGTAAGGAAAGGTATAATAAAACTATCCCATGCCCGTGTGAGCCCCAATGACCAGCACACACTGTGTCTTCCATGAAGTTGGAGCCCAATTAATCTATGTTTAACAGGAGAAAAAAAAAAAAAAACTATTAATGTCCCACTAGGGAAAAGGTAAAGAAAGGAAATGAAGCAGGAATATGCAAGACGAGAAGGGAGATAAGTACAGAGATGCTCTATGCAAAAGAAAGACTGACCCAGGGGAAGGGCCCAGGAGTCCTGAGTGAGTGGAGGTAGCTTGTCCCCTGTCTAGGGATCGGGAAATGAAACCGAAAAGGACAGAATTATGGAAAGAGACAAAAAGAATATGGTAGCAGCCAGAGGTAGAGCAGAGATGGTGAAAGAGGACATTTAGAAAGTCTTGTTATGTGGGATATGCTATGCCCTCTTCCGGCAGCTCCCCCTGCTTTAGGAGCGTGATTTGTGGGTTTTGAAAGTGACAACATGCTGAGGCTGGTCTCAGGGCAGGCACCAGGCAAGGCCAGAGTCTGCCAAGGAGGCCCAATTACTGTCTACAGGCCAGAGTCAAGTTTCATTTTGTTTTGTTTTCCTGATCTGGCTCCAGTGGATCCATCCCTCATCCTCTGCTGTGTCCCAGCCCCAACCCAGGTGCATGCACTGTGCTCTACCCCAGGGCCACACCGGGCCTGTTCAGCACTCCCCTGCTTTTGTGTCTTGGTGCTTATTGTCTTTACCACCTCCTCAGCCCCAGCCTCAATGTCTCCCACATTTTCTTCCACCTCTTCCACTCTCGAAATCCTCCCTGCTCATCAAGCTCCGTCTCAGAGATCACCAGTTCCCTTGAATCACCAAGTCAAGCTGCTCGTCCTCTCTGTGCCACAGCCGTCCCCCTCCTGGAGGAATGCCGTTATACTAGAATTACTGTTGACATGCTGTTGCCCCTGAAAGACCATGAGACCCTGGAAGGCAGGGGATCATTTCTACTCAGCTTCGATTTTTGTCCCCAGCTCCCATGACAGGATTGCATCATGACCACGATGATGCTAATAGGAACAGTCATGACAAATAAGGTTGGTGCTGGGCCCTCTTTGAAGGGCTCAAGTCCATCCTCATTTTATCTATACAACCACTCTGGCGAGTGTGATGCCTTATTCTCCAGTTGAAAACCTGGAGACCCAGAGAGTAACAAGTCTCAAATCCCACAGCTCTGGAGTCAGACCGACCTCTATGGGAACACTTTCCTCAGTACTTACCTACATGTGTGCCATTAACACCAGTGGCCAGTTGCTTCTCCAGAGTTCTGAGCACACACAACTCAGTGGTGGACTGGGATTTCAGCTCAAGTCTTGCTGACGCCAGAGATTATGTTTTGTGGCAGAGACCACAAGAGGCTCACCAAGCCATCATCCTTTACCCCCAGGCACTACATTTCCCTCCTGGTATGCGAGGTGTGGCCATGTGGGCGAGAGTGATGAACACCGCCTATTGACCAGGCCATGGAAACTTTCTGTACAGGCACCCATGGCCTCTCCTCCCCAACCCCTGCTGCCCTGTGAATGCAAGGCTCCAATGGAGGACACTGAGCTAGATGGCTGGTGTTTTCATGAAGTAGAGTCCCCTACCCTCTGCCCCTGCCCGAGGGTCCCCACCTCCAACAGTGTATCCCTCCACCCTGGAGATGTGAGCAAGAAATCAACATCTATTGTGTTAAGCCATTGAGGTTTGGTTGCTGATTGTTTAAACCACACAAACCTAAACAGCACTCCCTAGATTGTTAATTGTAAAGCAATATTTAGGGCAAATGGCAAGACTGCAGCAGTTTTATTATCTTAGCAAGAACCAGGAGAGGGTCCACAGGCGTGCTTAGAAGATTTGATGTCCATTCATCCATTTGAGGCTACACACCTTGAGGGTAGGCCACAGACTAGAGTCCTAAGAATGAGCTGGACAAAGGTTGAAGGGAGGTGGAGAAAGCTGAGCCAAGCCCCTGAAAGCAAGGAGGAGAGTCAGAGAAACGTGTGACTCAGAGTGTGCCTTGGAGAGTCTTCAGGGCAGAGCAGGGTGATTTCTGTCTACAAGGACAAACTGGTGCAGCTGAGGACAGCTCCAAAAAGGAAAGGAGTTAAGGCTCCCTCCTGCCCTGCATGCTTGCCAAGTGTGAGAGGAGCCTGCATGGCCGCCATACTGGATGGGCAGCCTGGGCCACCCAGCTGAGATCTGGCCAAGTTCCTTCCCAGGTGGCCCCCTGAAACATGAGCTGGCGTTGTCTCCAGGCAGCCTGCTTTCCATTGCCACTCTCTTTCTTTCTCTTTTTCTTTCTCTGCAATCTCCTCTCCCTACCACCTCCCTCCTACACATAAGTCAATGCATTAGGGAGAGATTGACAGTCCCCTGGGGCAGAGAACACCCTAAACCTACAAGCAGACATCCCTCTGCCCACCCACACATTGTGCCCTGAATATTTGAATGTCAACACCCAGGGTGCCCTGCCTGCCCATGCCAGAACCATTAAACAGCCAATGCCAGCATCTGGATCTGAGAGCTGGCAGAGCTAGGTGTGCCTCCAAAGGCAGTATGTTTGCTTTCAGACCAGCTTGAATGGGGAAGGAGCTGCTTTGCTGGCAGCCTTGGTCCCCATGACAGAGCTCTTCTAACTTGGCTCAAACTAGCATAAGGCAAAAAGAAACATGCATGCATTAAGAAGCCATTTCTGAAGCCATCTGTCCAGGCTCCAAGGCCCCTATACTACCCACCAAGTCCTCTCACCAACACAGCCGTCCAGATTCTACTGCAGTCCAGCCCTCAACCCAAGACTGGGCTGCTAGAGAACTTTCTCAAAACCCAGATTTGGGGAGTATTTCTGCACCCCTATCCCATAATTTCAGCATGCAACAGCTTTGTCTTTGTGTTCAGAGAGGGGAAGCAACTTGCCAAAAACCACACAGGTGTGATGAGACCCCAGCCTTGGTCCTAGTGTCCTGGAGTTCCCCCAGTTGGCTGAGAGGTATCAGTTCACAGTTCGAGAGAACAGCTTGGGAAAAGCCGACTTCTCTAGGTCAAGAAGGAAGGGGGAGTCATACAGGGAGTACAAATAAAGCACCAGGCAAATATCTGAGAGAACAAACATAAGGAATGATGATATATGTTAGGGAAGGGAGTGGATGGATCCAAAGAAGAAAATGCAAAAACAGCAAGCAGGACATGACCTCCATGCTCAGCATTATCCAAGGAGGGTTCCTTTTGTGCTGAGTAAATAAGACCGGTCTGCTTCTGCCCCTATAGGAATGTTAAGCACCATTCCTGATTCAGGTAGATATTTAACAGCTCAATAATTCATTCATTCATTTAGTTAAAACTGTTGTGCTCATTGTGTGTCTGACATCATGGTGGCAACTGAAAGATTAAAGATGTGGCCCCTGTAAGGTGGCGCTTTCCTACGCTCATAGCCAGCCCCTTTCCTCCCTGCCATATTCAGATGATGGCTTTCCAGGTGGCAAGGATGTGTCCCCCTGAGTTATCCATGCTCCCTTGCCACCTTCACCCCTACCCAATAGCATAGGGGTAAAAGTGAACTCTGGAACCACACTGCTTGTTTTCAAAAGTAGGCTCTGCTCCTTCCCAGCTTGGGGATCTTGGGCAAGTTCCTTAGCTGTGTGCCTCAGCTGTTTCAGCAGCAAAGTGGAGTTAATAACAGAACTCCCTTCATAGAGTTGAGGACTGAATGAGTTAACACACAGTGTCTTAGCACAGTGTCAGATGCATAACAAGCATTCCATAAACAGTAGCTGTTGATATCATTGAACTGACCACACAACAAAAGTCACTGCCAAACATAAGGAAGCAGTTGTCAATGGCCATAGACCTGAGCAAAGCTGAAAGGTTTGCATAGAAAACCAGACAATGAATCTGGCCTCCTTGCATGGACTCTAATCAGATAAATACAGGAAATCAAGCATTTATACATCTCCAGGTCAAGAGATAAATGGATTATTGGAATGGTGATTGGCTAATAAGTTTGGAGAATTTCCTATTTAAACCTAAATATGAAAGACCCACTCCCGCTCTCTGGCTCTCAGCCATGGCACTGTTGTAGGAGAAAAGGTAGGTGAAGTGGGATGGGAGTCCCACACAGACTTCTGAGAGGGTGCTATGGCTCAGAACCAGGAAAGGCAGGGGTCCTAACAGGAGATCAATGTAAATCCAAGTCCTTGAGAAAGGTGATAGGTGGCCATGGCTAAAGGTTTTCACAATTTTGACACCATACTTTTCCTGGTGTCTTCCCACCTGCCCTCCCTCATCCCAGCCCAGGGTGGGGTCAAAGACAGAAGGATTTGGAAGGCTGGACCCGAAGTCCCAGGAAAACTCCTTTCTCTGTTCCCCTGGATTAGAAGATTAGGAAAACAAAGGAGCAATTCACCAGTGGATTCTGCAATTCTCCCATATTAGACTCAGCCACCACTGAGTTCCCACCATCTCAAGTGGCTGGAGAGGGGTTGAGACCGGCTGTCTGGCCTTAAGCAGTGTCATTGCACAGATGCTTCTCCCAGAGATGCTCCTCTGCCTTCCTATGCATGCAGTGTGGAGGAGAAGGGAGTGAGTGTATAAGTGTGGACACGTGTACGTGTGTATATGGGTTGCTTAGGGGAAAATCAGAGGCAAGGGAAATAGGTACTGAGTCAGAAAATCTTCCACAGATCTTCTGTTCAGAAAAATGCATGGTTCCCACCCAGTTTTCTTAAATCAAGAAGACGGACAATGACCATGGAAACTGATACAACTGAACTGACTTCCAACAGAAACACTTTGCAAGACAGAGACAATTGGAAACTTGTGGAAAATTGATGAAGAAAGAAACATGCCCACAATTTCATCATGGACAGAATTTGGGTATATTTCTTCCAGTTTTTTTCCTCTTATGTTTCTTTTAAAATATGTATATTCATTATCATGCAGTTCAAACTTTCCTGGGTCCTGTGATGTCTTCTTTTTCTTAACACTATATCACAAGCATTTTTCCATGTTCCACACATTTTTATCCATCTAGCTTTCTTATACGATGAACCCAACTGGAGGATTGATTGTTTTTGTTTCTCTTTTTAAATTTTTATTATTTTATTTTTCCATAAGTTATTGGGATACAGGTAGTATTTGGTTACATGAGTAAGTTCTTTAGTGGTGATTTGTGAGATTTTGGCTCACCCATCACCGAAGCAGTATACACTGCACCATATTTGTTGTCTTTTATCCCTCACCCGCACCCCCGCTTCTTCCCCCCAAGTCCCTAGAGTCCATTGTATCATTCTTAGCCATTGCATCCTCGTAGCTTAGTTCCCACATATCAGTGAGAACATATGATGTTTGGTTTTCCATTCCTGAGTTACTTTACTTAGAATAATAGTCTCCAATCTCATCCAGGTCACTGCAAATGCTGTTAATTCATTCCTTTTCATGGATGAGTAGTATTCTATCATATATATATATATATATACCACAGCTTCTTTATCCACTCATTGTTTGATGGGCATTTGGGTTGGTTCCACAATTTTGTAATTGTGAATTGTGCTGCTGTAAACATGTGTGTGCAAGTATCTTTTTCTAATAACGACTTCTTTTCCTCTGGGTAGATACCAAGTAGTGGGATTGCTGGATCAAATGGTAGTTCTATTTTTAGTACTTTAAGGAATCTGCACACTGTTTTCCACAGTGGCTATACTAGTTTACATTCCCACCAGCAGTGTAGATGTGTTTCCTGATCACCGCATCCACACAAACATCTACTGTTTTTTGATTTTTTGATTATGGCCATACTTGCAGGAGTAAGGTGGTATCGCCTTGTGGTTTTGATTTGCATTTCCCTGATCATAAGTGTTGTTGAGCATTTTTTCATATATTTGTTGGTCATTTGTTTATCTTCTTTTGAGAATTGTTTATTCATGTCCTTAGCCCACTTTTTGATGAAATCGTTTGTGTTTTTCTTACTGATTTGAGTTCATTGTAGATTCTAGATATTAGTCCTTTGTCAGATGTATAGATTGTGAAGGTTTTCTCTCACCCTGTGGGTTGTCTCTTTACTCTGCTGACTGTTCCTTTTGCCATGCAAAAGCTCTTTAGTTTAATTAGGTCCCAGCTATTTACCTTTGTTTTTATTGCATTTGCTTTTGGGTTCTTGGTCATAAAATCCTTGTCTAAGCCAATGTCTAGAAGGGTTTTTCCAATGTTATCTTCTAGAAGTTTTATAGTTTCAGGTCTTAGGTTTAAGTCCTTAATCGATCTTGAGTTGACTTTTGTATAAGTTGAGAGATGAGGATCCAGTTTCATTCTCCTACACATATCTAGCCAATTATCCCAGCACCATTTGTTAAAAATGGTGTCCTTTCCCCACTTTATGTTTTTGTTTGCTTTATTGAAGATCAGTTGGCTGTAGGCATTTGGGTTTATTTCTGGGTTCTCTATTCTGTTCCATTGGTCTATGTGTCTATTTTTATACAAGTACCACGCTGTTTTGGTCACTATGACCTTATAGTAGGGTTTGAAATCAGGTAGTGTGATGCCTCCAAATTTGTCCTTTTTGCTTAGTCTTGCTTTGGCTATGTAGGCTCTTTTTTGGTTCCATATGAACTTTAGAATTGTTATTTCTAAGTCTTGAAGAATGGTGGTGGTATTTTTATGGGGATTATGTTGAATTTGTAGGTTGCTTTTGGTAGTATGGTCATTTTCACAATATCGATTCTACCCATCCATGAGCATGAGGTGTGTTTCCATTTGCTCATGTCGTCTATGATTTCTTTCAGCAGTGTTTTATAGTTTTCCTTGTAGAGGTCTTTCTACTCCTTAGTTAGGTATATTCCTAAGTTTGTTTTTTTTGTTTTGTTTTGTTTTGTTTTGTTTTTTTGTAGCTATTGTAAAAGGGGTTGAGTTCTTGATTTGATTCTCCACTTGGTCACTATTGTTGTAGAGAAGAGGTACTGATTTATGTACATTAATCTCGTATCCAGAAACTTTGCTGAATTCTTTTATCAGTTCTAGGAGTCTGGAGGAGTCCTTAGGGTTTTCAAGGTAAATGATCATATTGCCACCAAACAGTGACAGTCTGAATTCCTCTTTACAGATTTGGATGCCCTTTATTTTTTTCTCTTGTCTGATTGCTCTGGCTAGGAGTTCCAGTACTATATTGAAGAGGAATGGTGAGAGTGGGCATTCTTGTCTTATTCTCAGAGAGAATGCTTTCAACTTTTCCCCGTTCAGTATTTTGTTGGCTGTGGGTCTGTCATAGATGACTTTTATTACATTAAGATATTTCCCTTGTATGCCAATTTTGCTGAGGGTTTTAATCATAAAGCAATGCTGGATTTTGTTGAATGCTTTTTCTGCATCTATTGAGATGATCATGTGATTTTTGTTTTTAATTCTGTTTATGTGGTGTATCACATTTATTGACTTGCACATGTTAAAACATCCCTGCATCCCTGGTATGAAACCACTTGATCATGGTGGATTATCTTTTTGATGTGTTGCTGAATTCTGTTAGCTAGTGTGTTGTTAAGGATTTTAGTATCTATGTTCATTAAGGATATCAGTCTGCAGATTTTTTTTTTGGTTATGTCCTTTCCTGGTTTTGGTATTAGGGTGATGTTGGTTTCATAGAATGAATTAGGGAGGGTTCCTTCTTTCTCTATCTTGTGGAATGGTGTCAAAAGGATTGGTACCAATTCTTCTTTGAATATCTGATAGAAGTCTGCTGTGAATACATCTGGTCCTGCAATTTTTTTGTTGTTGTTGGAAAGTTTTTAGTTACTGTTTCAATCTCACTGCTTGTTATTGGTCTGTTCAGGGTATCTAATTCTTCCTGGTTTAAGCTAGGAGGGTTGTATTTTCCATAAATTTATCCATCTCTTCTAGGTTTTCTAGTTTATGTGCGTAAAGTAGTAGTAGCTACTATTCATAGTAGCCCAAATGATCTTTTTTATTTCAGTGGTGTCAGTTGTAATATCTCCTGTTTCATTTCTTAGTGAGGTTATTTGGATTTTCTCTCTTCTTTACTTGCTTAATCTTGAATGGTCTATCAATTTTATTTACCTTTTCAAATAACCAGCTTTTTGTTTCATTTATCTTTTTAAATTTTGTTTCAATTTCATTTAGTTCTGTTCTGATCTTGGTTATTTCCTTTCTTCTGCTGGGTTTGGGTTTGGTTTGTTATTCTTTCTCTAGTTCCATGAGGTGTGACCTTAGATTGTCTGTGCTCTTTCAGACTTTTCGATGTAGACATTTAGGGTTGTGAACTTTCCTTTTAGAACTGCCTTAGCTGTATCTTAGATGTTTTGATAGGTTGTGTGATTATTGTCATTCAGCTCGAATAATTTTTTAATTTCCATCATGATTTCATTTTTGACCCAATGCTAATTCAGGAGCAGGTTATTTAATTTCCATGTATTTGCGTGGTTTTGAAGGTTCCTTTTGAAATTGGTTTCCAGTTTTATTCCACTGTGGTCTGAGAGAGTGTTTGATATAATTTCAATTTTCTTAAATTTATTGAGGCTCGTTTTATGGCCTATCACCTGGTCTATCTTTGAGAAAGTTCCATGCGCTGTTGCATAGAATGTGTATTCTGCAGTTGTTAGATGAAATGTTCTGTATATATCTGTTAAGTCCATTTGTTCTAAGGTATACTTTAAGTCCATTGTTTTTTTGTTGACTTTCTGTCTTGATGACCTGTCTAGTGCTGTCAGTGGAGTATTGAAGTCCCCCGCTATTATTGTGTTGCTGTCTATCTCATTTCTTAGGTCTATTAGTAATTGTTTTATAAATTTGGGAGCTCCAGTGTTAGATGCATATATGTTTACAATCATGATATTTCCCTATTGGACTAGGCCTTTTACCATTATATACTGTCTCTCTTTGTCTCTTTTAACTGCTGTTGCTTTAAAGTTTGTTTTGTCTGATGTAAGCATAGCCACTCCTGCTTGCTTTTAGTGTCCATTTGCATGAAATGCCTTTTTCCACCCCTTTACTTTATGTGAGTCCTGATGTGTTGGGTGAGTCTTCTGAAGGCAGCAGATAGTTGGTTGGAGAGTTTTTATCCATTCTGCAGTTCTGTATCTTTTAAGTGGAGCATTTAGGTCATTTACATTCAATGTTAGTATTGAAACGTGAGGTACCATTGCATTCCCCATGCTCTTTGTTGCCTGTGTACTTTATTTTTTGGTTTTATGTTTTTGCTTTTTAACTTGTGTTTTTGTTTTATAGGTCCTGTGTGATTTATGCTTTAAAGAGGATCTGTTCTGAGGTGTTTCCAGGATTTGTTTCAAGATTTGGAGCTCCTTTTAACAGTTCTTATAGTGCTGGTTTGGTAATGGCAAATTCTCTCAGCATTTGTTTGTCTGAAAATGACTGTATCTTTCCTTCGTATATGATGCTTAGTTTCACTGGATACAAAATTATTGGCTGATAATTGTTTTATTTGAGGAGGCTGAAGATAGGGCCCCAATCCCTTCTAGCTTGTAGGATTTCTCCTGAGAAATCTGCTGTTAATCTGATAGGTTTTCCTGTATAGGTTACCCGGTGCTTCTGTCTCACAGCTCTTGAGATTCTTTCCTTCAGCTTAACTTTGGATAACCTGATGACAATGTGCCTAGGCAAAGATCTCTTTGTGATGAATTTCCCAGGTGTTCTTTGTACTTCTTGTACTTGCACGTCTAGGTCTCTAGCAAGGCTGGGGAAGTTTTCCTCTATTATTCCCCCAAATATGTTTACCAAGCTTTTAGAATTGTCTTCTTCCTCAGGAAGACCAACAATTCTTAGATTTGGTCATTTAACATAATCCCAGACTTCTTGGAGGCTTTGTTCATTTTTTCTTATTTTTTTTCCTTTGTTTTTGTTGGACTGGGTTAATTTGAGAACTTGTCTTCGAGCTCTGAATTTCTTTCTTCTACTTGTTCAATTCTATTGCTGAGACTTTCCAGAGCATTTCACATTTCTAAAAGTGTGTCCCAAGTTTCCTGGATTTTTTGTTTTTTCTTTAAGCTATATCTATTTCTTTGACTATTTCTCCCTTCACTTCTTGTATCATTTTTTTAATTTCCTTGCATTGTACTTTGCCTTTCTCTGGTCCTTCCCTGATTAGCTTAATGACTAACCTGAATTCTTTTTCAGGTAAATCAGGGATTTCTTATTGGTTTAGATCCATTGCTGGTGAACTAGTGTGATTTGTGGCGGGGGAGGGGGGGACGGTGCTGACGAGCTTTATTTTGTCATATTACCAGGGTTGGTTTTCTGGTTCCTTCTCTTTTGGGTAGGCTCTGTCAGAAGGAAAGTCTAGGGCTGAAGGCTGTTGTTCAGATTTTTTTGTCTCACAGGGTGTTCCCTTGATGTACTCTCCCCCTTTCCCTGTGGATGTGGCTTCCTGTGAGCCAAACTGCAGTGATTATTGTCTCTCTTGTGAGTCTGGCCACCCAGCAAATCTACCTGGCTCTGGGCTGGTACTGGGGGTTGTCTGCACAGAGTCCTGTGATGTGAACCATCTATGAGTCTCTCAGCTGTGTAGATACCAGCACCTGTTCCAGTGGAGGTGGCAAGAGGGTGCAATAGACTCTGTGAGGGTCCTTAGCTTTGGTGGTTTAATGCTCTATTTTTGTGCTAGTTGACCTCCTGCCAGGAGTTGACACTTTCCAGAAAACATCAGCTGTAGTAGCGTGGAGAGGGACCAGTGGCAGATGGGGCCCTAGAACTCCAAATATTATACACCCTTTGTCTTCCACTACCAGGGTGGGTAGGGAAGGACCATCAGGTGGGGGCAGGGCCAGGCGTGTCTGAGCTCAGACTGTCCTTGGGCAGGTCTTGCTGCGGCTGCTATGGGGGATGGGGGTGAAATTCCCAGGTCACTGGAGTTGTGTACCTAGGAGGATTAGGGTTGCCTCTGCTGAGTCATGCAGGTTGTCAGGGAAGCGGGGGAAAGCCAGCAGTCACAGGCCTCACCCAGCTCCCATGCAAACCAAAGGGCTGGTCTCAGTCTCACCGTGCCCCCCACAATAGCCCTGAGTCTGTTTCCAGGCAGAGGGCGAGATTGGGTTTGAAAACTTGCCCAAGACTTTACACCTCCCAGAGTATTTGGGGTGTCTCCTGGTCCTGTGGGAGCAGTCTGCTTCCTTCAGAGGGTCATTGGGTTCTCTCAGGATTGCTGGTTTGTTCTTGCAGTCAATCTGATGCTAAAATTCACAATACAAGCCTCCACATGCTGCTCTGTCCAGAGCTGCAATCTAGTCCTGCCTCCCATCCACCATGATCTGCAAATCCTTGGATGATTGATTGTTGAAGGTATCCAACATGATTCACAGCAGAGAAGGAAAGACCAAAGTCACCATATTGAAGCTCATCCAAGGCTACTTCCAAATACACTACGGGAGGCACAATCTTTTCAGTTGCTTTATGATACAAATAAAATAAGAGAAAGCAATGAAAACTGAAGCTGTAAGGAAAATTTTGCTGACTATAAAGATAATTGTACCCTAACATGGATTAGGAGTTCCTTAGATCTTTCTGTCCGGGGTGAATTGAGGTCAGTTCTTCCTAGATGCCAAGAGATGCACCAAATATCTTACCAAAAGGGTTTAGTATTTGATAATTCTTAATGGATCATTTTCTTCAATTTCTGCTTTCCTCTATAAAGCAAATTGACACACATTCCCATTTCCTAGAACCACAGCAGCCTCCCAAGTTAAACATAAACAGTCTTCTTCTGCACTTTCTCCAGGCTGTGCATGCTCATTAGTGGCATTGAGGAGAGCCTAAAAAATATTCCTTTACAATGAATTGGGGGTTCATTGTAAAATGGAACTTTTAACAAGTACTGGTAGATCCCATGATCTTGTTTGTGACAGTACTTAGTGTCTACCTTCCTATTCTCTAAAAAGCAATGCCAGGATGGGCCTTTAATACAATATCTAAAGCAGAAGTATGTTGGCTAAACAAGGAAGGGGTGGTTCTTAGATGGGCAGGTATTGCATTAATGAGGGAATGACCTTTGGAGAAGTAAAGACCCGTGTGTGGGCAGAAGTCTGTGTGGAGCAGAGAAGCTTCCAACCTGAGTGTGGAGAGTTAACACATTCTGCCACTCAACTCCCCTCCTCTGGTCCATGGGGCAGGGAAGAAGTCATTCAGAAGAAGAAGGAGAAGAATCCACCCTTCCTCACTCTCTAGCTCCCACAGAGACATCAGCTGCACTCAGCTAGTCTAAAAAGACTAAAGACCCAGCTCTATGGGGTCTTCATGGAGCAACCCACCAATCGCTTTGGCACAGTTTTGTCACGGCCCACAGAAGTTAGGAAAGAATAAAGATGAGAGTGGACCAGAAAGGCAAAAGTTAATAGTCATAATTTGGAAGGAAAAGAGGTTCTTCTCTTTGAGGTCATTTGCCTGAAGTGCTGGGAGGAAAATGGAAAACTTTTTCATGGCAATTATAATTGGAGGTTTGAGGAATCAATTGATGCCATTACTAACTGGTGCCCATCCTCTACCTTCTTTTCAGAGCCCTTCCTAAATGCTTCAGCTTCCAGCATCTGAGTTCTCAGGCTCCCCACCCAACTGTCCATAGAAGAGTATCTTCCTAACTAGGAATGAACAGGTGATGGAGAAGGGATGAAGAAGGATAGAATCATTATAACAAAGTCTCTGGACAAAATTAAAGTGGAAAACCAATGTCATCTAGCTCACAGGACAACTAAGGCCCCAATTTGGAAAGACATGTGATTCCAAGTCCTAAGTAGAGATGAGATTACAAAGTGAGACATGGATGCTGGGGGGAGAAAGAGCTGATGATTCTTACAATTAATTCTTTAAAAGCTATAACATATCAACAATTGGAAAAAGGAGCTAAAATGTCATCTTGAAAATCCCATTTTGCAAGTGAAGACACCCAGCTTCAGTTCACCCAGATGGCCTGCCAGAAGTAACATGGCAAGTCAGGGCCAGAGCCAGAGCTGTGGCCACAGGATTCTGAATCCAGATCCAGGGTTCTTTGCATTGTTCCATGTTCATATTCTCACCACATGTAAGCCCCTGCTAAGCCTCACTGGGATATTCCCCTCTCCCACACATCCCGCCTTGAGTGTGGATTATTTCTCATCAAGGCTATGCTTGATGCTATTGTACAGCCTGAGGTCATGCAATAGGGAGAGAAGCATGCACAGGGCAGGGCGTCAACCACAGAGGACTCTGGGGAAAGTCTTAGAGGAAGGGTGAATGGCTGAGAAATAGAAAAGGAGTGAAGACCTCAAATCATTCAGAGTGGGAAAGTTGAAAAGCTTACAGCAATATTGGAAGAAAAGCTAAGAAAGATTCAGCTTTAGACAGAGCTATAAAATGTAAACTTTTGTGTTCTGTGCCCCAACCCTCCTTTTCTTTGCCTTTTCCTCTAACATTGAGTTTCTCTTCTTCAGGAGCAATGTTTTCTTCCAAGAAGAATCTAATGAGCACCTCTGAAAATTCTGTCAGGCAGATTACATAGGATGTCAGAACCAGAAGGGACCAGGACATAACATTGCCAATCCAGCCTGAAAAATTTTTTTTAATCTAGACCCTCAGTAATAGGGATCATCATCATCTTTGTTGAAGGCCAAGAATGTAAATCTAAACCCTTAATAGCCTGCCTGGCATATCGCAAGCCCTCAGCAAAAAGGACTGAAACTATGGAGTTTCTCCTAGACTCTGCATCCCACCTCAGGAGAGTGTGGCCTCAGTAGGTATTTGCAGGGCGTGATCAAATGCTATTGCTTGCATATGTCCTTTCAGGGTACTCTGCCACAGGTTTCACTCGGGGGCTCCCCTCTGGTCACCCCAAGTATTTGGAACCATATTCGTTCCAAGAGGTCATTATCCCTTCTCTACTTGAATTCAGGAGAAGCGGAGATGAGACAACACCTCCCCCTCCTTTTCCTTGGCCACCACAAGACTCACACACCAAGCTGCAGTTATATGCAAATTTCTTCACTGAAGAATTAGGAAAAACTGGCCAGGCACCGTGGCTCACGCCTGTAATCCCAGCACTTTGGGAGCCCAAGACAGGCAGATCTTCTGAGCTCAGGAGTTCGAGACCAGCCTGGCTAACATGGTGAAACCCCATTTCTACTAAAAACACAAAAAATTAGCCAGGAGAGGTGGCACATGCCTGTAATCCCAGCTACTCGGGAAGCTGAGGCAGGAGAATAGTTTGAATCTGGGAGGCAGAGGTTGCAGTGAGCCGAGATCGCACCATTGCACTCCAGCTTGGGCAACAAGAGCAAAACTCTGTCTCAAAAAAAAAAAGTGGGGGGGAATGAGGGAAAACTGAAAAGAATGATCATTTAGTCTGGACAAACTTCTGGTGAACTGTGAATAGAAACTCTCTCTCAGCTCCCAAGGGAAGGCATCTAAGGCCTAGGCTTTCTCAAAGAACACATCTTCTGTGCGGGGCTGCCACATTGCACAACTCAGGGAAGCGTCATTCACATAACAGTCTGTGTGAAGGCTCCCCTGGCCCTGTGTGGGGCCTGACCTACCCATAGCTATCAAGGCAGTCTTGTGTCACCCCTAAGTTGACCCACTTGCGCTCAGATCATTCACACGCCCTGAAGCTCCTGCTTCTTCAAGTCTCTGTGTCCTAAATACCACTCTCCTTCAGGAATCGTCTTCTCCTTTCCAAACAAAAACGTCTGTATTCCCTAAATCATTCCTATGCTTTACTGCCTCATGTAGACCTATCCACGCAGCTATGGTCAGCACTGGTATGTTGGCCTCACTCAGTCTCAAAAATACCAGTAGAAGAATGGCCTCCAGTCCCATAATCAAGAGTGAATATGGATCCTTTCATTCTCCTATCAGTGATAGCTGTCCCAAAGACAAATGTTAAATGGGAGTGGGAGTGAGAAGGGTGCAGCGTGAACCACAATGGGAGAAAGCTCTTGCCCCACCCTTATGGTCAATGGGTATCCATTATAGTATGACAAAGATTTGGTTTATTTGGGGCTGTCTTTTATAGACAGTCATCCCCACCAAAGGGCTACTCTGGGGTTTACTTGTTACTCCGTCTAACCGAAAGACTTTAGTAATAACCTGCATGATCCCCAGATAGCAGAGCTTCTCCAAGTATGAGCTCTGAGGGGCCATATTGTTGGGAAATTGGATCTTGGGGGATTAAAAAACAAATCTTAGCTATCACGATGATTCATAGTCTCTAAAGGGTCACACTATATTAACAGACATAGAGTATATAGGGGAGAAGGGGAAATGATATGGGAATCAATGTCTTACAAGGCTCCTTAGGGGAGTGATAATTTTAAAAAATTGAGAAACACTGCTTTAATAGAGGAGGGAAACAAGGATAGAGGGAAGTTGTCATTTTTAGTGCTATCATAGTTAGTGTTGTTATTTATTACCACCATCATCATCATCATAATTAGAAACATTTCATACCCATGCCCTAAGTTAATCCTGCTGACCATCTAAAGGTGTAGATACTATTTTCTCATTTAAGATGTTGAAACTGAGCTTTAGCGGTATCGTCCAAGGTCACACAGCTAGTAGTTGGCAAAGACATGATTTCAACCCAATTCTGTCTGACTTCAAAGCTCGTGGTCTCAGCCATCCTAGAATACTGACTGTAAAAGGGAGAGTAGCAACAGAACAGCACATCCCTACATCCTACCCTCTACTCTACCAACCTAAATCTAGCTTTTAGACCATGGAAAGCAGTCGGGTTGTAAGAAAGGAGACCGTCATATCCTGAAAAAACTCTAAGTTGGGTTGAGCATGGGGTGGAAGGAAGATGATCTTGCTCTTTCCTGAGTGTGCCCCTTCTTCCTGCCCTAGGAAGCACCAGCCTTTGGAACCAGGAGCCTGGAACCCAGGGCAGAGAGAGAAATAAGAAGTCCCTGGTGTGTGTTCAGCTACTGCTGCCGAAACCCCAGCTGGGGCTGCAGCCAAGCCCAAGAGATGAGATGACCTCTATACAAACAAAACTTCCCCAGGCGGTGCTTCTGCAAATATAAACATGGACTCACCACGTGATGGGTTCAACCAGTTCACATAAACACCAAAGAAAGAAAAAAATCCAAGGGGAAAAAAATATGCTTTAAAAGGACTGAGGAGGATATATAGTTTTGTGACTCAAAGAGGGGAAGATCAGGAGTCAAAGGGCCCTGAGTCTAGTGGGCCTGCTATCAAGTCACAGGGGCTCTTCCAAACCTGCACACAGGAAGCCTGCACCCCTTCCCAGTGTGGGAATCCTTTGTCAGGGGCAGCAGATCCATGCATGGTTGACTTTTCCTCTATATCTGAAGCACACTGGGCTGAACATCCATGAAAAACAGAAAGGGTAGTCCTGAAGCAGCAGGGCCAGCTGTTAAATATCAGAAGGACTGCCCCACTGCCAGGTGCTTTCACAAAGGGAGGGTACCTCAAGAGGTCCATTTAAGCTTAGGAACTATGTAAGATGAATTATTTGGAGGCAGGGAATGGATGGGGTGAACTCTGAAGAAACAGCACACCCTTTCTTTCTGCCCCTACGTCCCCCTACTCTGTTGCCTGTGCTGGCAAAGAGGATGTTTTCCTCTGCAGCCCTGTGTTATCTGTGGGAATGCTAGCAGAGTCTCTGTTGTTTTTGCAAATAATCCACACCACTCCTGCGAGAAGAGCCCGCTCTGCAGAGCATTTGCAAAGACCACGCTCTCCTGGACCGGAAAAGCCTTGACAGCACTCATCTCTGACACCCATGACCCAAAATAAACTGGCCTAGGAGAAGGTTGGCCACTGGACCCGGTGGGCTGTGGGGATGGGATGCTCGGTGCTGCTGTTGTGGTCTCCCCAGTGTTTCCAGAAGAAACCACAGAGCTCTGGGAACCCACAGCAGCCAGGGCAGTCAGACGTCTCCAACTCTGAACTGAACCAAGAGGACTGTGGATGCTGCTTCCAACCCCACCCCTGCATTGGGATTCATTCTGCAGGCGCAGCCTCCTGGCAGCTCAGCAGGGCATCAGAGAGGCCCACCTTGGCTGCAAAAATAGCACTGAAACCCAGTCCAGCACAGGAATGGGAGAGGGACAAGGGAAAAGATACATGAGCAGGCATAGCCTGTAGGAGACTGGAAGAAACTGGGAGGCAGTATAAAGAGGGAATAAGGACGGGTGGATTGCAATGTATCAACACTAGCAAACCCTACCTACATTGTTGCACCCATTTACTTTCATAATATCACATGCACGCACTCAGGCCCCTCCACATGTGCCAAACCAATAATAGGTACGTCCTGTAACAACAGAAGATATTGGAGGCAACCCAGGCCAGTAGACTCCTAACTCTACCACGTATCTGTGTAACTTTGGGCGAGTAACATGACTTCTCTGTATGTCAGTTTTTAAATGAGATAAACGATAGTACATATCTCATAGAGAAACTATGAGAATTAAATGAGTTAATATTTGCGAAGCACTTAGGACAGTGCCTGGCACACATCAAGCATTATTAGCATTGGTTCAACAGACACAGGCTCAAATGAACTTACCTTATATTTAATGTCAAAGGGCCCCTCACCCTATTCTTCTTTTATTCATTCATTTATTTACTCAATAAATATTTATTGAATGCCTTCTGTATGTCAAGCTCTATGTTAGCACTGCAGCTGCAAAAATTAGCAAAAACAACCATGGTCTACTCACTCTTGAGGTTCAGAGTCTAAACGGCATCTCTTTTGATTAACTTCTTCTCCAAGTAGCTATGACCTCTGTCCGGTGAAACCAGCCTGATCTAAATAAAATCTTGCGTTGGGGCACACAATCCTGAATGCGGAATCTGAAAAAGAAAGTTGGTTGTGGTTTTACAGCTGTCCCAGTCTTGGCCTACAGATGCAAAAAACTGCTGGAGTCACTGAATGAGCCCCAGTGTCAGAATGCAGGTGGTGTAAACCCTGGCTTAGTTGAAGTGGCCGGTTCTGTAGATTGCCTGGCCCAGACATACCATTCCAGTTCTAGCAGGCTTTCCTCTACTGCAGAGGCTAGAAACCGAAAAACTACATTGCTAAGATGCCCAAGCAGTGAAACTTTTGGATATGATCTGAGACCTATTAACCAGATACATTCCTTCTAAGACTCCGATTTGGAATCAAGCTATGAGGGAAGAGAGGACCCACGTGGGATGTCCATTTCATTGGAGCTGACCAGAGTGCAGGCAGGTACATGGAGCAGCCACTGTCGCTCGGCTTCCCGATTCAACAGGCAGCTTCCTGATCATGGCAGAGGCAGCAGCTCCTGTGGGGGCCCAATTCTGCAGTGTGGTTTTGGGAGCCATCCCGGAAGCTTAGCCTAGACTCTTTTTCTTTAGTCCTCCAAGTTGGTCCGTGATACATCTATACCTCTTTATACATCTCCTTCATCCTGAACTCGTTGGACTGGATTCCACTGTCTGCATCTAGAAATGGAAGAATCCCCCAAGAAGAGGTGACCACCCTTAACAATGTAATTATGGTTAAACAAAGGCCTAAACCTAATCAAAAAACCAGATTCCCCTAAGGTGCTAGGAAGGAGAAGTCACCAATTTCTTTACTGTCTGGCCAGAACCAACAGCGCAACCAGCCAGCAGATTCAATAAATCACTGCTTGACATTTTTCTTAACAGTAAACTTCTCCTGTTTACCAGGCAGAGAAGAAGTATGTCTACACAGGCCATGATGAACTATTGTAGATTCTGCCCCACTTTAGCCCTTAGGCATGAAGGACTGCTGGTCTCTCTCAAACACAAATATATCCCCCACCCCAAGGCATTTGCCCTTACTGTCCTGCCTGCTGGGAAGTGACTTTCTATTACATTTCCCTATTATATAATATCCTCTTTGTGGCACTTACGAATTATTTTATTGATTTAGCTGCTTACGTGTTTATTATCTGTTTTCCCCCCATTAAAACATAAGCTTTGGGAGATCAGGAGCTCTGATTTGTTCACTCCGAATCCTTAGACTGTAGAATATGCCTGGTAAATAGTAGGGGCTCAAAACAAATGTGTTGACTGACTAACTTGTTCACCGATTCTAATTCTTCAAACCTACTTCCTAAGGTCAGAGGCTTTTGAGTCAACCAAAAAGACCCAGCAGGCAGACAGGGTATGAATTAATCCCTAGTACATCTTGAGAACAGAAGGGGCTCATGGGTTAAAACATAAAGGTCAATGGCAGGGAAAACCTTCTCCCCTGAGAAATTAATAAGTTAAATCAGACGGAAATAAATTTAATCTTCTCCTTCTCCCCTTATTATCCTAATTGGTTTAATTTTGTGGCAACTTCTCAGCATTCTCACAATGGAAAGCAACTCATGTTGCGTTGGTAGCCCAGAAAGTAATTATCCTGTGGTTTTATTCTAATTCACTAACAGACACTTTGGCGTTAAAGGCCTCTGAGAGTGAAGTAAATAATGAAGATTAGAAAATGCTTTTACCATCCCTTATTCTTTTTCAAAATTTTAAACCATGATTTAAAATAAGTACATATGACAATTATGTTTTTTGAAATTAAAGTACATGATTTAGAGTACAATGTAAAACATAAATAGATGCAAACACTGAAATACAACTGGGCATCTCAGTTGCTGACCTTAACTGGTTTTGAATATTGCTGAATATAGCCTTGGTTTTATTCCAGAACTGAGCAAATTAAATGCTTTCTGATTATCCTAACTTGGACATAAAGTCTCCCCAGGGCTTATTCCAAGTCTGGTGTTCTTTGTATCTTTGTAGCAGTTTTTGTTTAACGAGAAAAAAAAAAAGAAGAAGAAGAAAAGTTCAAGGAGCATCTATCCAACTTTGGTCTCTAACAAGAGAGACCTTGAATGTCCTACTTGCAGTTTATCAGAGAAAAGTCTAAGTTGTCCTCTCAAGTTCCCAGCTCTCTTCCTGCTTCCTCCTCATCTTGCTGCCCACCAAGAAGAAAATAAAAAATCAGACAAAACTTTTCCACCCTCTTGAGATTTTTAACCCAATACAATCACTTCAGCCTTCCCAGGACATGCCTGCCATGGACACAGACTATCTTATAGAAAGAAAAGAAAAGAGCAAAATAGAAAAGAAAAAAGAGAAGAAAGGAAAGGGAAGGAAAAGGAAGGGAAGGAAAGGGAGAAGGAGAGAGAGAAAAAGAAAAAGAAAGAAGAAAGAAAGGAAAAGAAAGGAAAGGAAAAGAAAGAAAGAGAGAGAGAGAAAGAAAGAAAGAGAAAGAGAGGGAGGGAGGAAGGAAGGGAGGGAGGGAGGAAGAAAGGAAGGAAGGAAGGAAGGAAGGAAGGAAGGAAGGAAGGAAGGAAGGAAGGAAGGAAGGAAGGAAGGAAGGGAGGGAGGGAGGGAGGGAGGGAAGGAGGGAGGGAGGGAACCAGTAATTCCTCCTTTGCTCCATACTTATCTTAACAGGCAAGAGCACTAAAGGGAAGGATGCTATTTTCAAAAGATGTGCAAAGTGATTTCTCTACCATGGGCATCATCCACATTGCACCCAAATTTATATGCAAGACCCTTTGAAAGTCCTGAACAAAGTGGCAAAACAGAGACAAGCACAATCACCATCAGAAGGAAAGGAAGGTCCTGGGAGCAAGCCCCAGATGCCTCAGGCTCCCTGCCCACCCCAGCCCTTCTTCCTTCTCAATTTGGTGACATGAATATCTGGTGTAGGAGCCTCTCCTCAAGTTTAATCCACCGCTTGTCAAGCAGTGGGTCAAATTTTCCCAGCTGTCACCATGAGTCTGCTCTTCCAAACAGATGTTGACAGTTTGGTTTACAAAGAAGGAAGCTAGAGAAGTGGAGGAGTGAGGTCTGGAAACATGGGAGGGAATGAGACGTGGCTGTCAGAGGACTTAGCAGGCCTGTTAATTCCATGGCACTCTTATTTTCTAAGAGTTTTTCGCTCTGTCTGCATTGCATAGCCTCAATTCCTTCTACTGCGTCTCCATCTCGGCCCCTTTCTTCCTTCGTGGTGGTTCCTCATGATTGGAAACCTCCAAGGGTCATTTAATGTGGTGGTTCACAGATTATAGAGAACAGTAAAATGTCCCCGAACGTTTGAGTCCTACGTGGGAATACCAACTCATTTTCCAAATGCTCACCCAGGGGAGCTTCTGAGGCAAGTAATGGAGCCCCCAACTCAACCTGAATCCAACAATAAGGAGACAAATCTTCTCATGTCACTGGAAGAGCAAAGGTAGAGTGACTTTATACAATGTCACATTAGCAGTCTAGTGACATTCTCTAGGCCCCAGAATGTCACCTTCCCCTCTCTCTACACTGCTATCCACAGCCCCTATATGGTCCCTCCTGGCTACACAAAGCTACCAAGAGCAATGCAAACTAAAAGCTTTCACGTTCAACAAGAGAAAGCAGAGAAACTTCTGCCCCAAGCATGGAATATAAATCTTTCCACCATCGAATCTGAGTGGGCTAATTTGGGTCACTTACATGAACAATAGCTGTCATGCACCAGCTTAAACCAGTAGTTCTCAAACTTTTCTGACATGGAAACATTTTAAAACTCTAAAAATTATTGATGACTCCAGAGAGCTTTTTTTTTAGGTGAGTTACATCTGTAGATAAGTGTTATAGTAGGAATTAATACTGAAAATTTTTTAAAATATTTATCAATTCATTTAAAAATAACAATAACAATCGCATTACATGTTAACATCAATAACATATTTTATTTTTTTTGAAACTATGGCCTTTAAGAATTCAGTAAGAAGTATGGCATTGTTCCACATCTTTGCAAATCCCTTTTATTTCCAGTTTAATAGAAGACAGCTGGCCTCTCATATCTGCCTCTGCATTCAATCTGTTGCAATATCACATGACAGCTCGCCTCTGGAAAACTTCAGTGTATACTTGTGAAAGAATGAAAGCGAAAAAGGCACATAATGGCTTAGTATAAAAATAGTTCTGACCTCCCAGACCCCCTGAAAGAGTCTCATGGCCACTCTCTGAGGACCACTGGCTTAGCCTCACCAGGCCTGCCCTCCGAATCATGGGGTGGGGTGGACGCTTGAACAAAACCGCTCCTGTTGGAGGTAGAAAGGGGCGCTGAGTTTGAGTAGCAACGAGAAGTGTCCCTTCACCATATGAAATACACACAAACAGACAACAGCTGCCATCTACCATCTCCAGCATTTCATTTAAAAAGAACATTTTGATATCAAAGATATAGGGTGAACACAATTTCATGATAAAGGGTGGAGGTATTGATTGAATGCCTATAAAGTTTTATGAAAAACATACTACACAGTCTGGGCATGGTGGCTCATGCCTGTAATCCTAGAACTTTGGGAGGCCAAGACGGGAGGATCACCTGAGCTCAGGAGTTTGAGACCAGCCTGGCCAACATGGTGAAACCCTGTCTCTACTAAAAACACAAAATTAGCTGGGTGGTGTGGCACATGCCTATAATCCCAGCTACTCGAGAAGCTCAGGCAAGAGAATCACTTGAACCCGGGAGACAGAGTTTGCAGTAAGCTGAGATCGCGCCATTGCACTCCAGCCTGGGTGACAAAAGCAAACTCCATCTGAATGAAGGAATGAATAAAGCATTTGATATCAAAAACATAGGATGAACACAATTTCGTGATAAAGGGTGAGGGTTTTGATTGAATGCCCGTAAGTTTTATGAAAAACTTACTACACTGATAGGAAATGGAAAGAGAGGAAGAAGACAGTGGGTGGGTGGTCTCCGGCTTGAGAAGAGGTGAGAAAAGGTGGCAGAGGAGGACATTTACTCAAACAAAGAAACAGAGAGGAAGCAAGTTTGGGGTAGAAACTTGAATTCCACTTTGGACATACTGAGCTTGACCAGGACCTGGAAGATAGCCAGGTCAGACAACTGAATATGGAGATTTGGGGCTCAGATAGCTCCAGAATTCTAAAATTTGGGCTATACAGAAAATGCATAAAGGAGGAAATAAAAGTCACCCAAATTCTCATAACCCAGAGGCAACTGTGATTAAGACGTCGTTCTAGTTTCTAACAGACATATTCCTTGGTTTACTGAGAGGCAAAGCAGTGTGAAGGTTAAAAGCAAAATCTCAGAGCCAGGAGCAAAGCCAGTTATTAGCTCAGTTATTGGCCTTCTCTCTACTTCAGCTGCTTCATGTGTAAAATGTGGATCATCATGGTACCTATGCTAGAAGGAGGGATTTCAGGAAAGGTGACCCCCATTAAGTCCCCACCTTGTTCATCTCAGTAACCCCTTAATTTAGCACAGTTACATGGCGAGTGCTTGATAAATATTCAACTAATAAATATGATTTTCACAGATGATATATAAGGAAGGAAGGAATTAAAACCGCCCCAAAGAGGAAGTTTAGGAGGACTTCCTAACTCAAAACCATGTAAAACCAAAGCGCATATTCCCCAGAGATATTTCCCAACATGATAGACTTCAGTCAGTTTCAGATGGGAGCAGAGGCAGAAGAATGGCCACAGTGACCCGTAATGACTCTAAGGGCCTGAGCAGAGGCAGTATGTCCTAGTTAAAAAACAAACATTAAAAAATCATCTGGGTTTGAGTCCCAGCTTGTAGAGGTTTATAGAATGTGAGGGTTTATGGGACTTCAGGGATCTTCCCCACTTCTCCCACAGCACACATGCAAATCCCTCCCACACTGTCACCATCTTGCAACCTGACCTCTAATCCCCATCTGACCACATCCACGATGGGGGGACTTATTCTCCAAAGAGCCCATTTTAGCTACAGGTCCTTGGAAAGATCTGAGGCAAACCTCTTTGAAAATATCATTGACATGACATTTTCTGTCCTAGAATGGCAAAGCTGGTTGATATCCTAGCCGGAATGTTTATGAGACTGACTCTGCCTTTTCTCTTGCCCACGGGAGATACCACCTCTAGTAAGAACAAACAAACCCACCTCAGCAGATACTGTTTTAGAACACTTGATCCATTTTTCCAAGTAGTTTTTTTCAAATAAGAAAAACCACTGCTAACTCTGTGAACTTGATTAAATTTCTAACCTTTCTTAGCCCTCCATTTCCTCATCTGTAAAATGAGAAAATTAGATTAGACAACTTCTCACTGAAATCTAATCTAAGACTAACACTGCAATCCTGTGATTACTCTTGCAGGTAAACTGGCAGGTGGGGAGAGAACAGGTACACAGGATTTATGTGGGAGTCAAACCTGAGCTCCAGGTATAAACCAGCCATGGTAATTAGCAAAGGCTGGAAACATGGAAAGGAGGTGTATTTGCACTTGAGAGTCAATGGCTGCCCAGGGCTCCAGGTGCACAGAGAAGGCCAGGGTCTCAAGCTGCTTGAGGACACGCCCACCTGAAGGGAAGGCCCCCCTGCCCAACGGCTGTCAGGGCTGTAGAGGAGGGTGCTCAGAGCTCCACCCAGAAGCCAGAACTTCAGAAAGTGCCCCCCTTCCCAGGTATAGCTCTGGGACTGCAAGGTGACTGGGGAGGCAGGTGACTATCTGGGGAAGGTTTGGCAGGGTCTTTTCTAGGTGAGGTTTCCAAAAGTTCTTAACAAGGCTTGGGAAACCACTGGGCAGATTATAACTGAGGAGGGATTAATACTGAGCATTAGCAGTAAGACATCAGGGAAGTACAAGCAAAAATAGGAAGTTATACATTCAAGGTCACAGCCCAGAAAATGCCAACTATGGTATGGATGAGATGGGGATGGCGCCAAAATGCCGCTGCTGTATTCCCCAGCCCCGTTCCAGCGCAGTGCCAGGGCAGGAAGAGTGCTGCCATGGACAGGGTGGGCTCTAGCAGAGATCATGGAGCTCAAGTCCCACCACACTCTGATTCACAGCTGTGTAACTTGGACCAAAAACTTAACCTTTCTAAGTTCAATTTCCTCGTCTGTATTACGGGCGTAATAATAGTATCTACCTCGGCCGGGCGCGGTGGCTCAAGCCTGTAATCCCAGCACTTTGGGAGGCTGAGAAGGGCGGATCACGAGATCAGGAGATCGAGACCATCCTGGCTAACACGGTGAAACCCCGTCTCTACTGAAAAATACAAAAAACTAGCCAGGCGAGGTGGCGGGCGCCTGTAGTCCCAGCTACTCGGGAGGCTGAGGCAGGAGAATGGTGTGAACCCAGGAGGCTTGCAGTGAGCTGAGATCCGGCCACTGCACTCCAGCCTGGGCGACAGAGCGAGACTCTGTCTCAAAAAAAAAAAAAAGAAAGAAAGAAAATAATAGTATCTACCTCATAAGGTCCTTATGGGGATTAAGTGAGATAATTTTCCAAAGCAGAAACCTAAGATGCACCCACTAACATGAGTAGCAGTGGCAGTCAGAGCAGCAGTCATTGTCATCTTACAGATCAGCCCTCACCCAGTCCTGTGCCAACAATGAAGCTCCCACTTATTCTCAAAGTTCCAGAGTTTGGAGGAGATGATGGAAGGGAGGAGGCAGGAAGGAAAAATCAACCCCAATGATAAGCCTGAAGAAAGAGTCCTTTTCTTCTCTGCAGGCCACCTCCCACCCCCATCCCCTGACCCAGCTATGCCTCTCATAGCTTCTGGCGAGGAGTCTGCAGAGAGCAGTGGCAGAGGGCCCACAGGCCATCTGGACTCCCACAGGGGCTGCTGGAGTGGTGGAGAGGCTAACCCCATAGGTGACAGACAGGGAGCCTATGGGACAGCAGGGGACCACACACTCAATGGAAAGACAGGAAAAGAAATGTTTTACAGTGATCTGAAAGGGGAGAAACGGGAAAGCGTTGGCTAAAACAGTGTGGAAAGTAGAATTGTCAGATAAAATGCAGGACACCCAATTAAATCCGAATTTCAGATAAGGAATAATTTGTAATACAAGTATGTCCCAAATAGTGCATAGGATATATATATTTTTTTAATTGTTGGTTATCTAAATATCAAACTTAACTGGACATCCTGTATTTGCTAAATTTAGCAACCTTAGCAAGAAGTACCACTACAGTAGGCTGAAGAGGGTCCTCTGTGGGCAGGAAGAGGGGAGCTGGACTCAACCTGGCAGAGGAGAGGAGGCGGCAAGGTCAGACCAAGTGTGCAGAGGAGTTGATGGGGAACCCGATTCATAAGCCATGAAAGATGACAGAGGCTGCTCAGCCAGAAAAGGAAAGGAAGAGCTCTACAGATCTCATATACAAAGGCCCAGATTCTGAAATAGCTGGGAGTTTTTGGAGAACCACTGGCATCCAGTGTGGCTGGAGCAGAGGGCATGAAGCAGAGAGGGCCGAGGCAGGACACCTAGCAGGTCCTCTCGGAAAGGGTCTGGGCAAGGTGACTCTGGTTCAGGATATGTTTGTGTAGAACGTTTTTAGCATCACCATGTGCTGGACTTTCTTCCTGAGGCTACAGTAGTGAACAGACAGACAAGATCCGCTCTTATGGTGCCACTTATTCTAGCAGGAAGTGAGGGCATTCCAGACAATAAACTAGCAAACAAGATCATGACAGAAAGAGACCACCAGAACTGACCACCACTCCCATGCATATCTGGTTAATTCTAATTCACCTTTAGGTTCTTTCTGGATATTGTGTCGTTGAGGAAGCCTTTCCTAAACCCCTTAGCTAGGGTTAGGTGCCCCCCTTTCCCAGCACCTCCTGGACTTCTGCCAGCACAGCACTCAGTACCCTTGTTGAAATGGGGTGTTTACTTCTCTATGCCACATACTAGATTCCAATACACAGGTGCCCCTTATAATTATGAAGCTTTACCAAACTCAGAATGCAAAGTGCTAGAACAGGGGACCCAAGGATGCTCAAAGTCTCCTACGGTAATTTCCTTAGGAGATTCCTCCTAAGGAAACCCCTCCTCCTAGGTAACCCTTGTCTCAGATTATTTCAAGGGAACATTGACTGAAAGTAGAAGAATATGCTGCAGAATATCTTTAGTTGTTCTTTCTAGATCTACAAGAATTGACGTTCCAGGAGAACCTGAATGGTTTGATATTATTGTTAGTGTGTTTTTCTGTGTGAGATAGTATGAAATCATGCTGTTTCGTTTTTGGTGTGGTGGTGATGGTAAGGGCAGAGGGCACAATGGGGTGAGTGACTGGGATAACCAACTTCAGGTTTAGTGGGTGATATCTAATTTATGTATAGATGTGTGTTCAGTGTGCAGGTGCATATGTCAAGATAGACATCTAGACATGTTGGTACGCTGCAGGCAAGCTGCCCTCCTGTTAGAGCACCTGGGATGTACAGATTTGGAAAAGGCCTCCCCATGCAAGCAACTGTCAAGAATGATGGATACTGAAACCTCAGGGAAGAGGAAGGCACAAACAAGAGGCCTGAGCTTTGGGAACCTGTTGGAACTTAGTTCCATTCTCTCCATCCTTGACTATCAATGACCAGTGATTGGTGGTTCTTTCTAGTTTGCCTAGAGGACATTGGAGCCTAGAAACCAGATAAGTGATTGGAGAGGTGATAAGAACAGCTATTTGAGGGAGAGGGGCACGGTGGAGGAGGGTGATCATGGGACGAGGAGGCAATGGGGCAGAGACCCAATGGGGAACGCCAAGAGGTGATTTTGCATGTCGGAAAGAAAACTGGGATAGTTTTCCTTTAAAACTACTGTTTTGGATAGGAAATCCTATTCTCCAGCTGTAATACTGAGTATCTTTCTCCTAATTTTCAAAGCTCGATGGCCTTCCCAAATTTCCCTGCCCAATTTATCTTTCCTTTCACTTCCCATTCCTTTGTTTCCCACTTCGCATCTAAAGGAGACTGGAAAATAAGCAGTCAAAATGTTAAAGTCAACAGGCACTATTTCACCAAGTTTTAAAATAGCAGCAGTCTGCCGGGCACAGTGGCTCACGGCTGTAATCCCAGCACTTTGGGAGGCCGAGATGAGCAGATCACTGAAGGTGGGGAGATCGAGACGAGCATGACCAACATGGTGAAACCTCATTTCTACTGAAAATACAAAAATTAGCCAGGCATGGTGGTGGGCGCCTGTAATCTCAGCTACTCAGGAGGCTGAGGCAGGAGAATCGCTTGAACCTAGGAGGCAGAGTTTGCAGTGAGCCAAGATCGTGCCACTGTACTCCAGCCTGGGTGACAGAGCAAGACTCTGTCAGGAAGGAAGGAAGGAAGGAAGGAGGGAGGGAGGGAGG
>NW_012107586.1:1517563-1552473 GCF_000951045.1 Mandrillus leucophaeus | reverse complement strand
GGCTGAGGCGGGTGGATCACAAGGTCAGAAGGTCGAGACCTTCCTGGCTAACACAGCGAAACCCTGTCTCTACCAAAAATACAAAAAATTAGCCGGGCATGGTGGCAGGTGCCTGTAGTCCCAGCTACTTGGGAGGTTGAAGCAGGAGAATGGCATAAGCCCAAGAGGCAGAGCTTGCAGTGAGCCGAGATGGTGCCACTGCGCTCCTGCCTGGGCCACAGAGCGAGACTCCGTCTCAAAAAAAAAAAAGAAAAGAAAAGAAAAGAAAACACCAATGGAAAACTAAAGACAAGTGTTCAAGATGATGTGTCTGGAAAGGAGCAAAGTAGAGAGAGGTGAATCCCTTTCTTCTTAATGCAAATTCAGGGTTCTTTCTGTAACACCACACTGCCTGAAACCTATGCTCTTTACTGCTTACCAGAAGGGAGTGTGATTTACTCTGGACAAGAGGAAAGGAGTAGAAAATAACATCAAAGTTTCTTGGAATGGGAGCCCACTGCAAATGCTCCTCTGATAGGGAGATACTGCCTGATCCATCCATTCTGAAACTATGTGCAGAACCACTGATACAGGTAGCTGTCCCTCCTCCTTTACCATGTAGCCCTTGTAGGTTGGGTGGAGTGTGACCCACCCCAACTCCAAAGACAGGCCCTAATTGGTCTAAACCAGTCAGATAATCCCTTTCAATTTACCGTAAGAGTTGATCCAGGAATGAGCAATAATCCAAATTTAAGTGAAGCAGCCCATGGCATTCCCCTGGGAATCACAGTGATGGGTTCAAGTTGGCCCAATGGGAATGAACCACAGGACCAGCCCCAACCTCATGGGCACATGACCTTTAAGGTCAAGGCCCCATACTTACTGGGTCTCACAGTTGGTGTAATACTCGGTTTTGCCTTCTTGAAATTCTTAATCATTGTTGAACAAGGGGTCCCACATTTTCCTTTCACACTAAACCCACAAATTACGTACTGTCCTGCACAGAACTTTGGTCTGTTGGCAGCGGGAGGATAAGAACAAGAAGCATGCATCCATGGTCGTAGGAGGCTGCCATCTTCAGCCATTGGGCAAGTCAGCCTGAGGATGCAGCCAACATTTAGAGGAGGACAGAGCTCAGAGAATCACAGTGAGCTGCGGTCCTGATGGTGCCCAACCTAAGGCAGCCGCCACTCAGTCAGACTTCTCGATATTACCAACTAAAACATCCCCTTCCTGGTTTAAGCAAATTTCAGGGAAATTTTCTATTACTTGCAATTGAACACATCCTAACTGATACAATGACTGAGGATGACTGTCAGTGCAGTAACTTAGCATCACACCTCCAGGGCAGAATGCAGTGGCCTCAGCTACTTCCTCTACATATTCGCACTCGGGTCTCTCTCGCTCCATAAAACCTGTCCTGTCTACCCACTCCAGGCCCCAAAGGAGCCCCCACTCCTCCATATTTCCAAAGCAATTCAACCAAATCAACACACGTTTCTTGATCATTTGGCATAGGACGCGTGCTAAAGACCAAGCTGGGCTGAGTCATTCATGTGCCTTATAGTGTGTGTATTTATACAAAAAGCATTAGAAGTATGACATTTAGAGCTGGACATGATCTATCAGATCGAGTCCAACACCACTGCATTTTCCATAAGGAAGAAAGCCCAGAGAGAAAGTGGCTTGTTCTAGGGCACACAGTGAGTCAGAGGCTGAGCCAGGCCTGAGTCTCCACCTCTTACCCCCAGCTTTCTCCACCCTACTCTGCCTCTGGAACTGTCCAGGTATTTCTACACATAAGTTGAAAGATTGAGTTTAGTCCCACTAAAGTTGAAGAAGGTGCAGTAACTCTGCCAGTCATAAAGAGCTTGGTTCATAAAATCCCTTCTACCTTCTCCAAGAGTTAGACTCCACCATTTACAAATGTCAAAAATCTTCCCAATATCTGAGCATAATAAAAATTGCTTCTTCTCCCTATTGCAATTTATTTATTTTTAATTTTATTTTATTTGAGACGGGGTCTCGCTGTGTTGCCCATGCTGGAGTGTAGTGGCTCAATCTCAGCTCACTGCAACCTCTGCTTTCCGGGTTCAAGCAATTCTCCTGCCTCAGCCTCCCAAGTAACTGGGACTATAGGTGTGTGCCACTATGCCTGGCTAATTTTTTGTATTTTTAGTAGAGACATGGTTTCACTGTGTTCGCCACGGTAGTCTCAATCTCCTGACCTCATGATCTGCCCATCTCACCCTCCCAAAGTGCTAGGATTACAGGAGTGAGCCACCACACCTGGCCCCTATTGCAATTTAATTATTCATCTTCTGGTACTAAATTATCTGGGTTCACTTCCTGAAATCTTGCACTTACTAACCCTGTGATCCTAGGCAAATTTTTCTGCATCTCTATGACTCAGTTTCCTTCCCTGTAAAATGAGATAATAGTTCCTACCTCAAAAGAGAGAAACAGGGATGAAATAAACTAATGAATATGAAGTACTTAGAGCAGACCTTGCACATAGTAAGTGCTTAGTAAAAGTTAGCTATTATTACTATGATTATTATTATACTCTCCCTAGTGATATGGCACATGGCTGTCTTGCATTGACATTTAACCCTTAAGTTGATGTTTATCTTTTTATAGATATGCGCTTTACCCTCTCCCAAAGCTCCTTCAGGACAAAGGCCATGCCATAATTGATTTATTTCTCCTATAATACTTGACCCACCTCTTCCTCCTCTACTAGTTGGGATCCAAGAACTTCCTCCCCATAAGCTTTAGAAAAGCCTAGCTTTGCAAGATGGGGATCCAACCAATGAACTTTAAAAACTGGCCACTTCAGAGAAGAGTCCATGGGCTCCTTGAAGTGGTAGAAATAAGTTACCTGCCCTTCATGCCAAGGTAGACAGGACCAAAAACAAGAGGGCTCCACTACAGCTGAAGAAATTTGAGTTAGGTATCAAGAACTTCCTCATGGTATTGGGCTCTGATAAACTTTCAAAAAAAGGATCATGGTGTTTTCTTTGCTGGATATTTTTAGAAAAGGCAGAGACTGCTTTATTTCTAGCATGATTAGCATGAGGTCCTCCCACAGCAGACATGTAGACATCTAGTGTTCTTTTGCGGGCCTGGGATGAAGGCAGAATAAAAACACCAGAGCCCTGGGCCCCAAGTCCTGAAAACCTCACATCCCAGCAGATCCCCTGGAGCGTCCATCCTGGCCACAGAAGCTGGGGTGTCTCTGGGTTGGGACAGGAGAGAATGGTTTGGGGACAAGGAAGGCAGGGATGAGGTTGAGAGGAATGAATGACATCATCTCCCTACGGTATTCTGAGCTCCTTGGGAGAAAGGTGTGGTGTAAATAGTAGGTATTATTATTATGAATCAGAATTTCTTCTTTTTAAATCCCTTATACACCTTAATTCTCTTAACAATAGACCATTTCTACGAAAGAGAACAAAAGACTTGCAAGGTGGCTTTCCAAAAGAGTGGAGCATTTGGGATCCCTTCCACCAGGCTTCCCAGGCTTTTCTTCTCTCAGGGATCAAATGTCACCAAGTGACCAGACACCATTCTGTCTAAACAGGAAACTCTGTTCCCGACCCCAACCTTCCCTTCCCAACCCCCATTTTACTTACCCTTTGACCTGAACATAACATAAATATTTAATGTCATTTGTTACGTGAAAATTATCTGTATTTATCCTGTTTATTTACTGGCAGTTCCTTAAAAACAAAACAAAAACTACAGGATTGGGTCAGACAACACCAGTTTGTCTGATTTTTCCACTGAAGTTGTCATTTCTGTATTTGATTTAAGTCACTGACTAGTTGCTCCCCAAACACACCATAGATTTTTTCCAGCCTTCTTGCTCTGGGCCTTCCTCCCTGCCATATCTCTTCTCTGCCTGGCAAAATCCTACTCACTTTTCAAAACCTATTTCAAGTATCCCCTCCTCTGCGGAGCCTTCCTTGAGAGACCCCTCCACCCTCTGCAGGCTGGATCCACTGCTGTTCCCTCTGTGTTCCTGCAGTGCTTTGTGTGTTCCATAACATAGGTGTGGGAGGCGAGAAGGTGGAGGTATCCAAGCAGGACTCTGGAATCACACTGCTTGGTTTCAAACACAGGCTCTATAGATCCCTAGTTTTGAGACCCAAAGCAGGTGTCTTAGCTTTGGGCCAGGGATCCCATCTTAGTTTGGTTTTTGTTGTTGTTGTTGTTGTTGTTGTTGTTGTTTTCCCGAGATGGAGTCTTGCTCTGTTTCCCCGGGCTGGAGTGCAGTGGCGCAACTTCTGCCTACGGAGTTCAAGTGATTCTCCTGCCTCACCCTCCTGAGTAGTTGGGACTACAGGCGCCCACCACCACGCCCAGCTAATTTTTGTATTTTGACTTGAGACGGGGTTTCACTGTATTGCCAGGGTGGTCTCAAACTCCTGATCTCAAGTGATCCATCTGCCTCGGCCTCCCAAAGTGCTGGGATTACAGGCATGGGCCACAGCACCTGACCCAATTTTGTTCGTTTCTGCTTGACAAACTTCTGACTCTTAGGAGATACTATGCAATTCTCGGAGGATGGATAATAAGGAAAAAAAGGAAAGTAAGCAGAAGAATAAATAAAGATGGGGCTGGGAGAATGAGAAGGACAGGGGAAGAAAAGAGGAACAAGTTTTTAAAGAGGGAAGAATCTATCATTTGGCAGTGGTTGAGATATCCAACGTCTAACTCCTAAGTTAGTATCCCACACCCTAACCCGACAGCTACTCTGGGCTTCTGGTTTGGGGGCTACAGCCAATCTGTCAGCTAGCTCTGCGTTCCTGCACCCCAGCGAGGTCTTGGGCTGAGGCTTGCCTGCAGCGACAGGATGAGACGTGAGCAGGCAGGTTACAACAGTCCGACCTGGCACCGTGTGCAAAGTCTGCCTGTAGGGCAGGACCTGGCTTTGGGACTATCCTGCCGCCTCCCCTACTAAGCCAGATCTGCTTAGCCTTGAGCTGGAAGAAGCCTATAGCTGTAGAACTTGGGAATCAACTTATCCTTTTAACACACAAGCCAGACCATGCCACTCCCTTGTTCTCATGGCTCTCATGGTGTCCTCAGTCCCTTAGGAAACAATCCAAGGTCCTTACCATGGCCCCAGCGCCTGGCTACTTCTCTGTACTCTGTCCTCACCTGGTCTCCTTGCTGTTTCTCAAATACACCAAACAGGCTCCCTTCTAATGGCCTTGCATTTTCAGTTTCTTTGCTGAGGATCCACTCCTCCAGATATACGTGTGGCCTGCTCCCTCCTTTCATTCAGTCTCTACCCAAATGTCACCTCTTGGGAGACATCTTCTCTAAGGTGGGCCCACCACTCTCACCCCACTTACCTGCCGAGTTTACCTGCATGACACTCATCTCATCTGACATTACATCCATTACCTATTGCTCACTGCTTTATTTGGTTTTCACCTGCCTCTGCTCTAAATGTGCCCTATGACTGTAGAAGCTGAATCATTGAAGTGCCTGTCACATAGTAGGTACTCAGGGAACAACTGTTGAGGACAGAACGGAGGAATCCATTCCCCTCATTCTTGGTGAGAATCTGGGGACCCAGAGTGGGAAGAACTTGTTCAATGTCACCTTTGCCACTTTGTGTAGACCTAAGTTCACCCACATCCCCTGGCTCCCAGATGGAGGTTTTGGTGCCCATTCACACAGACTGTGACCTGGGAAGGGCCACCTACCCTCACCAGTCACCTACACAGACCCCAAGGTGGACTCTGCAAGGGGGTCTTAAGCATAGAGAGCCCAGTGCATGAGGGCACCTTGCACCCAGGTCTCCTTCTGTGCTGTGCCTAAGTCTCTTCTCATCACTTACCCATTCTGAATCTGAATGAAAAGGTGCTTTTAGACACCAGCTCAAGATGATCATGGGCTGGGGGTCACCAGTGCTAGACTAGGTCCACAGAGGTTAGGACAAGAGCCCACTGGATTTAGCTGGAGTGGGGTTAGAGGGCAGAAGGCATCCCTGACAACACAGGACAGCCAAGTCTGAAGTTGGTGTCCAAGACAGGGTGAAATATTTTGAGAGTCCTTCAGAGACAGGGGAAAGCCACTGCTACACATTTATGTAACCTCCTCTTGGTCCTTCAGCATATATGTATTGAGTGACTACTACAGCATTCTGGTGTGTGCAAGGTCAGGTGTGTGCAAAGTCAGATGTGTGACAGGCGACTTGTGGGGCCTCTCACAAGCCCAAAGAGCCTGAACCTGTGTAACCTGGTCCTCAAAGAACCTCACTCTAGAACAGCTTGTTCATCAGTGAAGTGCCAGCCCTCAGGGACAGGAAGTGCCCAAAAGAGAAAGTGACACAACCTCCCCACTCTGCTTCAGCAACAAGGGATAACAATGACACCCCCATAGCTGAGTCATGGACGCTGGGATCCATGGCTCATTCTGACCATCACCCTACCCCTAAGAATAAGTAATACTTTCTTTCTCCCAGACAAGTGTGGGTCATTCTTGGAGCTTCCTCAGCCTCATTAATTCCACAGCCTCCTTTTTTCAACTTTCAGTGACCAGTGGCCCTTTCCATCGTAAAGTTCCTTCTGAAGTCTGCCTTTATACCTCCCTGCTACTTCTTTTAAAGTTCTTTCTTCAAGTTAGTTTCAGTTATTCATCCTAAACAACTCTCTTGACACCTGGACCTTTTTGCACTGTTTATTGAAGAATACATTTAAAAAATTAATCAATTGGTCCTCCACAAATATGTACTGGGTATCAATTATATGCGAGAATCTATGGTAGCTTTAGGGAGAGGAACAAAGAGAAGGCAGAAGGGAGCGCAGTGGATCTGCAGACAGAGATCTAGGTTGGAAATTCCAGCTCTGATACTTGTCTCCATGAGAGCAAATCCTCATTCTCATGCCAGGTTTATTATCTGTGAAAAGGGATGAGGAACTCTTGCTCTATCTATCTCATTGGGCTGCTGTGAGGCTCAATAAAAATTGTCAATAATCGGAGACTTTACAAATTGTAAAATTCCATAGAAGTGTAAGTGAAATGCAATATGGTACAGTGGAAAAATAACTGAACTTAAAACCACAGGTTGAGCAGGGCCCAAGGACTGACTGTGTCATTTGCTTCCCTTGAGACTTTGGGAAAGTCATTTAACCTCAGTTTCCTTATCTATAAAAATCACTTTTGGTGAACATTGAGATGCTGCCTGCGGAAGCATCCATCATTAGCTGCTGGTACCTAGCAGATCTTCAGTCTGTATTTGTTCATTCATTGGCAACCGACCAAGGGAGAGCTGTGCTTGCAAGTGGACAAAGAAGAGAGGCAGCAGCAGTGAGCACCTTGGTCTGATCAGGCTTGAAGGGTCTGCCATGGAGCAATGAGAAATGCGACTGGAAGGACTGTGAAGGAGGCACAGGGCAAGGGCAAATGCCAGACTAAGGAGTTTGCACCCTAGAGAGTCATTCATGGGCATTAAGGAGCCATTGATGGTTTTAGAGCAAGGGAGTAACAAATGAAAAGTTCTCTGGGGAAAATGGCTCCGGAATGGGGAATGCTCTGGAATTGTCAGGTTCTCCATTCCAGGGCTGCAAAGCTGGAATGGAATGTGGGTTTCAGAGGCCTAACTAGCACCTCCTTTGACATAGCCAAACCAGAGCAAAACCTGTTCAGACTTATGGAACTTAGGCCTTTTATTAGTCTTCTATGAGTGTGTAACAAATTGCTTCAAGAATTAGTGTCTAAAAAGAAAAATCAACACTTGTTATCTCATAGATTCCATGGGTCAGAAATTTGGGAGTGCCCTAGTTGGGTAGTTTGGACTCTGGGTCTCTCATGAAGTTACAGTTAAGATAGCAGCTGGGGCTGCAGTCACCTGAGGGTCTGACTAAGCTGGGATCCACTTTCCAAGATGGTTCACTCACAATTGGCCCATGGGTGCTGGCTGTTGGCAGGACACTTCAGTGACTCACCATGTGAACCTCTCCACAGTGCTGTTAGAGAGTCCTTATGGCATGGCATCTAGACCCCAGGGCAAGTGTCCAAGAGAACAAGGCAAAAGCTACAGTGTCTTTGCAACCCAGCCTCAGAAGACACACACCATCACTTTCCTGGTATCCCATTCATTACACTGACCAATCCTGATACAGTGTGGGAAGGGTCTCCATAGGAGAGTGATCAGGGTCATTGGAGCCTGGCTACCATGGTAGGGAGAGTGTCATGTTGAACGGAATGATCCTGGAATCAAATAGACCAGGGCTCAAATCTCAAGTCCTTGACTTACTCCTTGTATGACCTCAAGCAAGTTGCTTAAATCCTCAGTCTTTATAGAGCTTCTTCTCTATAAGGTAGGAACAAATGTAATGGTGCCAGCATCATGGAAAGGTTGTAAAAAGTCAGCAAGATGATGCCCGCACATAGAGTGCCAGTCTAGTTCCAGCTACAGAGTCCATGCTCTTGTTTACTGGTATAACGGACAGGCAGGTTGAAAGAAGGCAATTCTAGATGCACAAACCATCCCTGTGGTCAACTGAAAAATGCCTCCCAAAGATACCCATGCCCTAATCCCAGAAATTGTGCATACATTACCGTATGTGGCAAAAGGGACTGTGCAGAAGTAAACAAAGGATTTGGAGATGGGGAGATTGTCCCAGATTATCTGAACGGGCCCAGTGATATAATTACATAGGTCTTATGATAAGAGAGGCAGGCAGTGGATATAGAGAAAGGAAAGGGTGATGTGATGACAAACAGAGGCAGAGATTGGAGTGATGCAGCCATGAGCCAAGAAGCTAAGGTGTGCCAACAGCTAGAAACTGGAGGAGGCAAGGAATAGATTTTCCCCTGGAGCCTCCAGAAGAAACCAGCCCTGCAACACCCTGATTTTAGCCTTGTGACTTTCAGGACTATAAAAGAATAAATTTGTGCTGTTTTAATTCACTAACTTTGGAGTAACTTGGTACAGCGGCAAGAGGAAATTACTACAATCCTTCAAGGGTACCTAACTGACACCTGCAGACTAGGGAGGAATACAAATGGGGAGAGAAAGGATGGCAGAGGAGGAGGGGTAGGTGCACATTACTGAACTGCCTCCAGGGAAATCCATCACCCTCTTGCAAGGCAGAATGACAGCCCTAATTCTGAAGGCTCTGGAGCTACCTAAGTGAGAGGAATGGGTTCAGAACCCAAAGATGGGTGAAGGTAGAAAGCAGAGGGTGGCAGCTGCTTTGAAGTTGACTGGCCAGGCTTGTGGACTTAAAGTGCCTTTTTGCTTTGCAAGAAATAAAGCTGTGTTGGTCAGTTCCTGACGGTCTCAGTGGCCCTGTTCCAAGATGGAAACCATCTCCAGAAACCATGGGGAAGGGGAAAGAAGGAGGCTGTAGTGAGGAGGGTACTGTAGATGCCTGTAAAGAAAAAAGGCACAGAATTTAAAGGCAGAAAATTTTCTTTTGTCTCCAACTCTGCCACTTGCTACTTAGGGGACACTGAAAAGGTTCATTTCACCTCTCCAGGTCTCAGTTTCTTCATCTGTCAAATGAGATTGTTTCAAGGATTACATAGGGGAATGCATGTGGTATAGTCTATAGAGCAGACATACAGTAAGCAATTAATGTTAGCTATTATTATGGTGACCAATTTCATTTAGAAAGCAACTGTTAAGTGTTTACTATACATAAGGCAGTGTAGATGCCAAGTGAGTAAGCACAGTCTCCCTGCAGGGAGAAGTACCTCATACCAGATGGATGACACCAAAGAATCCCTCTGCTCTCCTGTGACCTGTGCTGCTCACCTGGGGGCCACTGCACAGGAATGATGGCAAAAGGTGAGAACTCAGCTCTAGGCATAGCTGATTGGATAGGGACAGGAGAGGAGTGATCACTCAGCCGGGAGCTGCACCAGCCACAGTGCCCTCTGTTGCATGCACAGCCACCTCCAGGCATCCTCGCCAGTGGACCTGCTCTGGTTCAATGCAAAGGCAACACCTCTGCCTCCAGGGGCCATATCAACTGTTTACAGATGGAAGTTCTCACTGGCATGGAATCTCAGTCCTTCCTGCTGCAGCAAACTCTGAATGGGACAAGAAGGCAGGAGGGTCCCGTTCACAAACAAAACCCATGTGGTCTCCCACTATAGCGATAACAGAAGCTGATACCTATGCTCATCATGTACCAGGGGCTATGCTGAGCAGCCTTCTTAAGGAGGTATATTACCATTATACCCATCTGCCAGATGAGTAAACTGGGGGACAGAGAGAAATTGAGTAACTTGCTGCAGCTTACGCAGACGGTAAGCAGAGACTCAGGTTTCAAATCTAGTCATCTGACTTTGAAGGCCCTGCCCCCTCACCACCAGGCCATGCAGGGACACTGTCCCTGGGACCCACGATACAAGGAAATTACCCTCATTGATGGCCATGGCTGCGCCCATGCTGAAAGGCAGCAGGTGCTCACCTGGAAATTCTGGGATTTTAAGAGGCTTCCTGCCTGGAGAGATCCAGCCAGACTGCACTTGCCCCTGCAGAATCCTGGCCCTCCCCCTTCCTCCTTCAGGACCTTCCCTATGACATCCCCCAAGCCCTTTTAGGAGCTGGCTCCTGAGTCACTGTGGAAAGAAGCCTGCCTCGACCACCGCCTTCCCAGCATCTCCAGACCAGCCCTGTAGGAAAGGCTTCTTGGCTGAGGACACTAAAATGTCTCAAACCCCTCACAAGCCCCTCCCAGGCAGGGAATCAAAACAAAAAGACAGAGAGGGAGGAGAGCCATCTGAGAACGGAGTCTTTGCCCCAAACGCCGTGCCAGCCTCACACATCCTGTGGACTGGAGCCCAACAAGTTGCAACTCACCCAGGGTTCTTCCCTCCAGCTGCGTCCACTAATTATAAGGGAAAAGTTGAAAGGAAGGTTTCAAATTTTTCATGATGGTGCAGTTTTCTCTTTTGCTCTTCTTTCTCTCTCCTCCAGTCTCCCTTTCCCATTCCCTCCCCTTCTCTTCTCTTCTGGATCCTGGCGACAGGCTCCCCCAGATAGGTACGGGAAAGGACCGTGCGCACTGAGCACAGAATGGTGTACTGCAAGATCCTTCCAGAGGTCATGGAACCAAATCTCTGCCTCCTTACACAAAACCATCGCTCACCCCTTAGCACCCTTGAGAAGGAGGTGAACAAATGACCTCTCCCTCTCATAACAGTCTTTAAAAGTTTACTTTAAAGCCTTTATGGTTTATTTCTCACTGTACCAAAAAACAAAAATGTATATCCATACATAAAGATTCAAAGAAGACTTTTCAGATCATCCATTGTCCCAGAACACAAGATAACACACTATCAGTATTTTAATGTACAGTAAACTCTTGACATTCCCAATGTCGAGATCTTCATGAATCCCCCAAATTTAAGAAAATGGGAATATCAGAGACAACCCCGAGAGCCTTTACAAAGTGGTTCTTAACTCTTGATCTACATCCACAAAGACTTAAGGAAGGGATGTCCTAGTTTAAAGCTGAGTTATGGATGAAGTGCCACCCACTTTACAGACGAGGAAACCGAGGCTAAAGGGGTATATGGTTTTGTCTGCGACCCTGAGCTAAATGAGAGTTCAAGGTGTGGCAAAGAGGAGAAAAATGCCTTGGCAGGGTCAGCAGGGAACTAGCTGGTGCCTGCATTGGCCAATAAATTGGAGGGACAGGGAAAACAGCAGAAATCCTGCCCTCCCACGTGCACTAACACATTGAGTCCTCCCATTTGACCAGACCCAGCTTTTCCAGGAGCTGGAGTCAGGCATATTGTCTGGGTCTAGAGAATGAGATACTGGTGGGCTGAACAGCCTGCCCTGGCCCAGGAGGCCCCTCACTCACTGTGGTGAAGTGTGGGCTTCCAGGCATTAGAGCTGGGACCCAAATGTCTCCCAAGAAGGTAGCCAAGAAGGCAAGGAGCAGATGCTTACCCTGGATGCCACAGGAACACTTGGTTCCAGAGGACACGTCCTACCAGGCAAACAGGAGAGCTTGCCAGAGCTGGAAACCTGGAACCAGCTTGCTTCCTCACCTCCGTCCCACACTTAACACTACTTAATATTGGTCAAGTCTTCTGACAAACTAGCATCAAACAGTGGCAAATCTGCCCTGAACAAAAAGATCCAGACATCCCAGCCTGGTGATGGCACTTACACCGCTATTCCAGGGCAACCAGAGTGCTCTGAGGAATCTTTTTTTTTTTTTTTTGAAGACAGTCTCACTGTGTGGCCAGGCTGTAGTACAGTGGCACGATCTCGGCTCACGGCAACCTCTGCCTCCCGGGTTCAAGCGATTCTCCTGCCTCAGCCTCTCAAGTAGCTGGGATTGCAGGCACACAACACCATGCCCAGCTAATTTTTGTGTTTTTAGTAGAGACGTGGTTTCACCATGTTGGCCAGGATGATCTCGATCTCTTGACCTCGTGATCCACCCACCTCAGCCTCCCAAAGTGCTGGGATTACAGGCATGAGCCACCACTCCTGGCCTGTGCAATCTTTTGGAGTTTGTTGCAACCTGTGATGTCAGGGTGCCCACCCTCCCTCCTCCAGGATCCAGCCAGGGGCTAACAGCCCTCACCTGCCACTCCCTTTGCACAGCCCAGAGCCAGCTGTGTGGAGTCTGCCATTCCTAGACCGGCAGAGGACTGATTCAACTCCTGCCAAAGCTCCCTGAGTCCTAGCCCCAAGCTTTTTCTCGCCGCGCCCACAAAGCCCTTGCTGGATACCCCTCTCTCATGCACTCACACCTCGCTAAGATTTGATTTATTTTTCACCACCACGCCTAAGCTCTTAGGGCTTCTGACTTCATATTTTATCTCCTTGGTGGCTCGTCAGAGAGAAGAAAGAGGAGTGCAGGAGAGCGATCCGAAATAATGACAGAAAGAAAGGGGGAAGATCACATATGACTCTAAGACTCCCAGCTAGCTCCTTCTTCCTAATGACCTAGTGGGGAAATTTAATTAAGAAGATCCATCAGTCAAGTTTCTGGAGAGCCTCTGGAATTCTCCAAGGATCTCCAAGGACTTGAGAAATGTTTCGAAATAGAAAATTAACAATTATGGAATCATTCAAAAAACAAAACAAAACAAACACTGAAATGACCTCTGGCCTAGATAGTCCTATTTGCTTTGGTACCCCAAATGTCCTACACGCAGATGTACATGCACACCAGCTCCACACAAACCTGAAGATGCCAGGGACTGGGCCCACCCAAGAGGAGTTGCCAGAGTTAACAAATAAAAATATAGCACACTCAATTAAATTTGAATTATAGACAAATAATTTTTGTGGGCACCTGTAATCCCAGCTACTTGGGAGGCTGAAGCAGGAGAATCACTTGAACCCAGGAGGCAGAGGTTGCAGTGAGCCGAGATCGCGGCACTGCACTCTAGCCTGGGCAACAAGAGCAGAACTCCATCTCAAATAATAATAATAATTTTTAAAATAAGTGTGTCTACTATGGAGTGGGAGACACTTTTACTGCAATTTATTTGCTGTTTATCTGAAATTCAAATTTAACTGGACTCCCTAGATTTTATCAGGCTTCCCTAACCCTAAGGCATCTGCTTCTAGGTTCTCCACAGAGGTACTCTCACCTAGGCCCACATAAACATTCTATCCATGAACATGAACCTCGATCCATTGTCAATTCTCTCTATTTGCATGTAGTCATCTAAAAATTACCCAGGGCTGGGGAGCTAGGGAGTAGTGCATTTTTTTCATGCCTCTTACCACCTCCCTGACCCCTGATCTCACTCAGGAATGTCATCCGTGACTCGAAATCTAGTCATCTGATTTTGGAGGCCCTGCCCCTCACCAGGCCATGCAGAGACACTGTCCCTGGGACGTGTGGTGTAAGGAAATTGCCCTCATTGATGGCCATGGCGCCTGCAATGTTGAAAGGAAGCAGGTGCCCGCCTGGAAATTCTGAGATTTTAAAAGGCTCCCCTACCTGGAGAGATCCAACCAAACTGCACTTACCCTTGAGTACTAGGAGTACTCAAACTCACCAAATGTCAAAGACCTTTGGCATCCCGGAAGGTTCTTAGCTCACCCGTTCTAAATTCTCTCTCCACGGCAGTCCTGGGAGAGGAAGTTTGGGTTAAGAAAAAGGCTAAAAGTATTGGCTCATGTAAAAAGTTTAATTTCCAGATGCTAGAGAAAATCAAAGAAGTGGCTTAGATTGCTTTTTCTGGTTTCTAAGGTAACATCACAGAGATGTCCAGGTCAGTGGGGGTGCTGTCTTGGCAGCTGTCTTGCTAAAGGGCCAGAGGAGTGCTTTGTGCCTGTTATGAATGGTCCCGACCCTGCACTCCATAGAGACAGACCACGGCCCTGGAGCCAGGGTCTCAGGACATCTCTAATTCTTTTCCTGGCACTCAATCTGGAGAGCTGGGCATCCGCCAAGTGGGTGGGCTGTCTCTCCCAATAGAGAAGAGAAAAGATCTCCCAAGTATCTGGTAGGACTCCTTGAAACATCTCCCTTGGGGCTTTTCCCTTGGTCGGCATGTGAGAACAAGACTCCCTCATGTTTCTGACTCACTCTGAAATGAGTTCTGTCCAGAGCTCAGGTCTCTAGTTGGCAGTTTGGCAATGAGCCTGGGATAGTGGGGAAAGGAGGCATTCTTCCCAGGTTCCCAAAGCTGACTTGCCTCAGATACCCAAGCCCCCAGCCAGCCTTCTTCTAGGCTTCTATTTCCAGGTTGGGAGAATGGGTTCACCGAGCCAGCCAGATATTGTGGGAAGGACCAAGAGATGATGTCTGTGAATGTATGGTGAATTCTCAAAAAAATAGGGCTGAGATCCAAAACATCAGGCATCTTGCGAAGGTAAGATAGAGTTTAAAACTTTCAAAACAGATTTTATGTCTCCAGAATCTCTCCCTTGAGAAATTCAGAGTCTGATCTGTGGTCTCCTTGAACCCAATCAATTTAAAAAAAAAAAAAAAAAAAAAAAGAGCTACAAGGCTTCCAAAGCGGGAGGGGGAGAAAGGAACAATGAGGCCAGGCGCAGTGGCTCACACCTGTAATCCCAGCACTTTGGGAGGCCAAGGTGGGCGGATCACCTGAGGTCAGGAGTTCAAGACCAGCCTGGCCAACATGGCAAAACCCCGTCTCTACTAAAAATACAAAAATTAGCTGGGTGTGGTGGCAGGCGCCTGTAATCCCAGCTACTCAGGAGGCTGAAGCAGGAGAATCGCTTGAACCCAGGAGACCAAGTTTGTAGTGAACCGAAATTACACCATTGCGCTCCAGCCTGGGAAACAAGATCAAAACTCCATAAAAAAAAAAAAAAAAAAAAAAAAAAAAGAAGAAGAACAATGAGAAGAAGAGTTCAAACGGCAGCAAGAGGAACATTGCTGGATGCTACAGGAGTTTCCTAAGCGTGAAAGTTGTCTAGCACGAAAACTGATGGAAGAATGAACTCCTGTCGTGCAGCACCTTGCAGAGTTGACATTCCATGAAGACACAGAATCCCCAACCCTTCAAGGTGAGAGAAGAAGAGGACTTCTGTGACAGCCAAGCAGCACTCAAAATCAGAAAATCCATGACAATGTTCTCATAAAGCCTCTTTGGGTTGCAAGGAACAGAAACCTTCTCCAACTAGTTCAAGAGAATACAGCAGTGGTTGAAAAGGTAACAGGAATGTCGTGGGATAATGGGGAAGATGTCATGGGTCCCTGGAACAGGAGAACCAAAAGCCTTTGTGATCCAGGGCCACTGTCTCTTGATTCCATCTTCCTCGCCTGCTACTATGTGTTCATCTTATCCTTGTTCCAATATTCCATCTTCCTAAGCCTTCTCACCTCCCACGACTGCCCCTAACTGATCCTTCCTCCTGTGTGCCTTTCATTCCCATTTATGAAAGAGAGAATCGAATTGTCCCAGACTCACCTATGGGTGGATCCTGATGGGATCAGGTGTCCTGCCTTGAGCAGTCACCGTGATGGGGCAGGAGAGGTTCGAAGCACTAAAGCTCACTCCCCATGAACAGAGGCAGGACACACAATCATCATTATGCCTGGTACAGAAGGAAATGGGAATACACTAAGAGGAGAAGCCAAGGCTATCGTAAAAAGAGGGAATACTCTTTGCTAGCCACAGTGAATGTGAAGAGTTGGAACTTCAGGTGGAAAGCCCGTTTACTTATTGAACAGTATGCTTAATAATGTTATGTATATTATCCCGTCTCTCATTCCTACCAACCTTGCATTGTGGGTTAAATTATTTCTGTTTTACAAGTAAGGAGCACCGAAGCTCAAAACGGAACACACCAGGGTCACTCAGCTAACTGAGGGAGGCATCGTGGTCCAACTCAGTTTTGCGTGACTCCCAGCCGGTATGTTTTCAGACAGAGTCAGACACTGAACAAGGGTCTCCCTCTGAAAATTGAGTCAAATGAAATGTAGACAATTCAAGTCAAGCTACTCTCCAAATCACCCTACATGAGGAAGAATGGGATGGGAGAGGAAGGCCGGGGGAGGTAAATGGATTTTTCTTTCTGATAAATAGGAAGGATGCAGAGGTAGAAAGATGGAGGATGTGTGGCCTGAGGACTCTGGGGGTAAGGTACGGGGTGGCAAAGAAAAATGAAATCCAAGGCCATAGAAAAGTACATACTTTAAAGGAGTGGGGTTTTTTCTTGTTGTTCTTTGTTCCTGTACCAGAAGTGCCTATTAAAAAAATAAATAAATAAATATCTGCTGTTGCTCCAGCAACGAACAGAGCCAGAGTCCTGCAAGGCCTTTGCCAGGTCAAGAGCTTTGTCTATTCCCCCACCCCCAACATTTCTATTGTCAAGGAGGAAGAGCAGAGGCCGCCGAGACACACCACTCAGAAGACTCAGCAGAAACCCAGACCTTGCTTGAACTAGAAGGGAAGTTAAAGACAGGTATAGGGAGGTGGGTAGGGGGAGGGGGATACTACAGACTCTGCCCAGTGATACCTGAAGACAGTGACTGAGGCAGACACCGAAATCAAGCCCTGACGTGGATCTATATGGAAAGTAAAAGGACAGAGAACAGAGAAAAATGCTCAAAGCTAAAAGAGACACACACACACACACACTCCCAGAGACCTAGAAACAGACACATGCACAAAGCGAGAAACATGGGCCAGAGAAACAAAGGGCTGCCTTGTTTATTCTCGTGAAAGACATCTGGATTTCTCGGTGAGGTCTCCACTTGGGTCCTTCTCTCATTTTCCAGCTGGACTGGCTGGTGGAATGCTGGCTGCAGAGGTGCCGTGAGTCAGCACCAGATCCTAGCTTAGTCCCGCTGCCCCTCTGCTCTGCCTTGTGCCAGACCACACAGCCTTCCGCTCCTTCCTGCCAAGCATGGCTCAGCTCCCCGTCCAGGTAACACACTTCAAAGGCACTGGGGTGAGATGGGGCAGGCTGAGCCAGCCTCGGGATGGGAGCGGTTTCCAAAAGGCCCCAGCCCAAACACTCCTCATCAATTTTCTAGAATGTCTTCCCTCCGCCACTCCCTGCCCCACTTCCCTGACACTTTGAATAACCCCTGGAAGTCAGAACTGGAGAACTCAGTTTTTCACTGGGGCTGTCAGCCTCTTCTGTACTTTGAGTCTGTGCAGTTTTAGTATTGTAGGGTTGACCAGATATCAGTCAGTGTCAAAGCGCAGCTCTGTAATAACACAATTGGTATGTTCTTCCCTGAAGCTGGTCATGCTCTCTGGGAGAGTCAAAAAGACAAGGGGGTGTTTAAATGGCTAGGAAGCATAGGACATCTATCAAGGTGTGTGTACTATAGAGATGCCTGTGGGAGTGAGTCTTAATCCCCAGCCCCCAGGCTGGTTGCCTGCATCTCTCTGAAGATAATAACTGTATGCTACTTTGTACTAACTATATGTGTCCAGTCTTCCATAGAAAACCATAAAGATCTCTGCAATCAGGAAACATACTCAACTTTGTGTTCCTGGTAACACAAAACAAAGCACAGTGCCTGGTGCTGAAGTACTCTCATGGAACATCAGCTGACTTGGGTTCATTTGCTGGTGGCTTCTTCTGACTTTTTAAAAACGCTAGAGAACTTTAGAACCATGAAAACAACTTAATGTTTCTTCTTCTTGTAAGTCCTTTCTCTCTTGTCAATTAGGTTCATGCTTGAGATCCAGCACTGACCCAAGGACTCAGAGTTTAAAGATGATGGATGACCCATATGTCATCTTGGACATGTAACTTAGCCTCTATAACAACGCCCAGTAAAACTTTTTGCATTTATGGGAATATTCTATATGTGCTCTGTCCAATACACTAGCCACTGGGCACATGTGGCTATAGAGCCCTTGAAATATAGGTTGCAGTGAGCCAAGATCATGCTGCTGCACTCCAGCCTGGGTGACGAAGCAAGACTCCATCTTAAAAAAACAAAATAAAATAAAATGAAATGAAAAGTGATGGATCTGAACAGACATCTCTCCAAAGATAGGCAAATGGCCAATTAGTACATAGAAAGATGCTTAACATCATTAGTCATCAGGCAAATCAAAATCACAATAGATACCACTTTATATACAGTAAGATGATTATAATCAAAGAGTCAGATAATAATAAGTGTTGACAAGACTGTGGACAATTGGGACTCTCATACACTGCCCCAGAGAATGGAAAAAGATGAGCTACTTTGGAAAACAGTTGGTCATTTCCTCAAAAAGTTAAGCATAGAGTTACCATATGACCCAGCAATCTCAATTCCAGGTATATCACCTAAGAGAAATAAAAACATATGTTCACACAAAAAAACTTGTATACAAGTGTTCATAGAAGCATTATGCTTAATAGTCAAAAACTAGAAATGACTAAAATGTCTATCAACCGATAAATGAATACACAAACTATGGTATATCCATACACTGGAATATTATTCAGCCATAAAAAAGAATGAAGTACTGATACATGCTGCAACATGGTTGAACCTTGAAACCATTATATGAACTGAAAGAAGCCAGACACAGAAGACCACATATTATATGATTCCATTTACATGAAATATCCAGAATAGGCAAATCTATAGACAGAAAGTAGATTAGTAGTTGCTTAGGGGTTGGGGATGTTGGGGAGATTATAGGGTAATAGCTAAATGGCTCAGGGTTTCTTTCAAGGTGGTAAAATATTTTTAAATTAATTTTGGTGATAGTTGCACAGCTCTATGAATATGCTAAAAATCATTGAATTATATACTTTAAAAGGTTGAATTATATGGTGTGTGAATAATTATATTTCAATAAAGCTGTTACTAAAAAGATACCCCAGACTTCTCAACTAGCATTGATCCTGCTCACATTCCCCAGTGGGGTTTAACTGGGCCACACCTTTCTCTTCCTGTTGCTGTCACATTGTATGGCTAAGAGAAACCAACTTGCTTATAGCCAATGCCTGTGGCAGAGCCCCATCCATGTATGTCTAGAAAGGAGATGGCAGCTTTACTCATGTTTCTTTGGGCCTGCTGGGAATTTGGACTTGGGTTAGGAGTTGGGGGGCACTGGCTACTACCCCAGGAGTTCAGGGGGAAATTCGCTCTAAAGTAGTTGGGTGCCTGCTCTGAATTGGGCCACCTGAGTCGACCTCCTTACTCCCAAGCTCACTGCAGTGCTGCCTGGGTGGTGGCAGGAGGTAAGGCAAGTAGTTCTTACTCTGGGGACAGGGACCACTCTGAGAATCTGAACCTTAGGCATAAATGACCATCCTGGTAAAGAGTGAGGCTGAAAGCATAGAACTCCTAAGCATGCCTCACACCTCCCAGAAGCTGGTGAGAAAGGAGTGTGCTGAGACGTGTGAGATCACCATGCTCCCGCCAGCCACCTCTCTCTGAAATCTGGTTGGAGAGATGGCTCGGCCAGCCCTGGATCTGGGCAGCAACTTGCTCTGAGAGGAGACTCTCAGTCACCTGAGTCAGCCTCCTCATCCTTGAGCTCACTGCAGTGCTGCCCAGGTGGTGGCAGGAGGTAGGGTAAGGCAGGGATGTGGGCTCCCTGCCTCCTGCTTCCAAACCACCTCTCTTCTTTCCCATCCTGCACGCCAGGCACAGAGCTGGCAGAGGGAGGGAGAAGGCACTGAGGAGCAAGTTTGATCTGATTTCCAGGCCTCTGTCTGCCTTAACCAATTTCTGCAATGCTGGCCTCTGTGGTCAAGTTGAGCCACTACCAAGAAAACTCGAGAAATCTAAATGCACACTTCTCTGGGACTCAGGCTAAGCAACTTCTTGGCAATCTCAAGAGTCTGCCATCCTACCCAGTTTATCCCAGCTGTTTCACACACTCATTTCTCTCCATAGGTTCCAGTCTCTTCTCACCTTGACATGATGACAAGCTCTTGACTTCCTTCACCATGATCAAATCAAACAGGTGCCCTTCATCCCTCCTTCCTTCCTGGAATCACTTCTCTGCCTTCATGCCTGTACAGAAACCAAGCCTCTCCACCCACACCAAAAAGTATCTGTTCCAGCTCTCTTCCTATGCCCACTCCCTGCCTTCGCCTCTTGTCTCCCTTGTCACCAGCTTCTCCACTTCCCTCTCTATTTTGCAGAAAACCAGGGTTTTCCTAGGACCATTGTATCAGTCAGAGTTCTCCAGAGAAGCAAAACCATTAGGATAGATGAATGGTTGAATGGTTGCTTGAATGGATGGATGGATGATGGATGGATGGATGGATGAATGGATGGATGGATGGATGAATGGATGGGTGGATGGATTGATGACTAATACATAGATACACAGATACATACAGAAATACATAGATACATAGCTAAAAGGAGATTTTTGTTTTGTTTTTTGTTTTTGAGATGGAGTCTCGCTCCTCACCAAGGCTGGAGTGCAGTGGTGCAAAAGGAGATTTTTTTTATTGGATTGGTTCATGCAATTATGGAGCCTAGGAAAGCCAGTAGTGTAATTCAGTTTGAGTCCAAAAGCCTAAGAACAAGCAGAGCCTCTGGTGTAACTCCTAGTCCAAAGGCCTGAGAATTGGAGGGGATTGGGGGTGAGACTCAGGGGAACTTTGAACCAGGAGCTCTGATGTCCAAGGGCAGGAGAAAATGGATGTCCCAGCTCAGGAAAAGACAGAGCCAGTTCGCCCAATCTTCCTTGCCTTTTTTTTCTATTTGGGCCCTCAATGAATTGGCTGATGCCAGCCCATGTTGGTAAGGGTGAATCTACTTCACTCAGTTCACTGACTGAAATGCCAATCTGTTCCAGAAACATCCTCACAAACACACCCAGAAATAATGTTTTACCAGCTGTCTGGGTGTCCCTTAACCCAGTTAAGTTGACACATAAGTTAACCATCACAGTCATCGATCTAGCCACTACCTCTTTCTTCTCTCTTCTAAGAATGATCTCTTAGACTGGTTGGTCTGTACTGATGACTCCATGTGGTGGCTCTCATTGACTTCTACTCTTGGCAACCTACCACCCTTTCCCTTAATTCAGGCTTCAGTGGTGGTTCTTCACCATGCGAAACCAACCATGGCTTCCCCAGGCAGGCAGGTTAGCATGGTTAAGTGTAGAGACTGCCAGCTCAAAGTTCCTGAGCTCATAGCCCAACTCTTCTACCTAGTAGCTGTGTGGTCTTGGGCTTGTTTAAGCCATTCAGTGCCTCCAGTTCCTCAGTTATAAAGTGAAGTTAATAAATGTGCTTTCCCTTATTAGGTTGTAGTGAAGATTAAGTGAAATAATGCATGTCAGGTGGCTCGCATGTAAGAAACCTTCTATGAAAGTTGGCTAATGGTGTTATTATGGTGATTTTCGTCTTTCCCTTAGAGCATTCCTAGTTCAAGAAGGCAGAGACTGATGCCTCAGTTGCTCCTTTTATTTCCAGACTGTTCTTTCTCTGTTCCTCTTTTCCTCTCTAGCAATAACTCGGGCTCTTCTCCTAAGCTCGGATCAGGTGCTCTCTTCTGCACAGTGATTCTTCGTGGGAGGTCATGTTCATGTTGCCACGATTTTGTGGATGATCCCCAGATAGGTACCACCAGCCCCACTTGTTCCAGTCCTGTGGGCTCTCCTATGCTCAGGACGCTTCACCTGGATGTGCCCTCTCCACCTCCTTTTCTCTACCTCTTGCTTCACTGCTTCCTCTGCCCAGATGATCTGCCCCCCACCCCATCCTCCTGTATGTCCAGACTCTGGAACCTCACCTGCATCCTCCATTGACCCACTTTCCCCAAACACTTTTATAGATCACCAAATTTTCTTCTCTAATAGAGAGAGGAATCATCCCCCTCCCTACTTACTAGTCAGGAAATGCAGGTGAGTGTTCAGGGTATAAGAAGAAAGATGCCCCATAAACATAATACTGTGCCTGGACTGAAGGGCCATGTTTTCATTCTATTTTAAAATCTAGTCAATGGAAATGAGGGGAGTAGATGGAGCTGTGTATATAGGGCAGGGTGGCCATGGAGTGATAGGAGAGCCATCTTTTGTGGCTGTTTGAAATTTTCTACAATGAAAAATTTGTGTTAATATAATCAAATAAGCAGTCAAATTTTTGGTGGGGGAGGGTGAGCCAATGCTGTTTTCAGAGTCCCACATGGTGACACTAGGCAAAAAGTGAATTGCAACTGTCCCCCTTAAACCCATGTCTCCCAGTCCCCAGCCAGCTAGCATCCTTCCTGTTTCTTTCCAGAGCTGTGTGCATATGTAACCTCTGTTTTATAGCTGTGAGAAATAGGTAGGTAGGTGGATAAATTCGTATGTACACAGATGATGACAGTTAATCAGTAATGATTAGTGTGCCTTCAGTTTCCAGTCACTTCTGTTTCGGGGGAGTAGGGGATTCAGTCCAGAGACCACTGCAGAGCTTAGCATATGACCGTTTATCTCAGGATTTGTAGAACACAGAGCATTTTCTCCCTGTATTTCATATTCCAGGTTCTGCCTGAGTCCAAGATTTATACAACTCCCTATGTGTTTGCGGACCAGAAACCATCTGATGCAGGTGACCAAATCTTTGGGGCCTTTACTGGTGGTGCCTCATTTAAACTTTGACTTTGAACCTCTAGGGCCAATATTGACCTCACTTGTTTATTCCCAGACTATTGAGTAGAATTAAGTCCCATTCATTCCAGACTCCCAGCCCTGGCCCATATCAACCCCTAGGAAATGCCCCAAGTGGACTCCGGCTCTCTCCAACACAGGCATCTCTCCCCACCCGCAATACCCCCCTACTCTCCCAGGCCCTTTCCCATCTGGTTGGGTTTCTAACGGGCTGCAGAGAGCAAGAGATTAGCAAGGATTTAATAATTATCAACAAAGAAAATTAAAATTTGTGGGGTTTTTTTGCCTTTAATATTTTAGCAATGTAAAATAGATAACAAGGAAGAGAAGCTGGCTATTGAGTAATCAAAAGAAAAAATGGAAATAGGAAAGGAGGAAAGAAATAGACTTCATTCATTTACTCACAAATATTTGAGCGTCTACTATATGTTGGTTGCTATTCTAGGCCCTGGGCAACACAGTGGTGAACACAGCCATCAAATTGCCTGCTCTCATAGCACTTTCTCTCCAGGCATAATTAAGGCCCAGAGAAACCATGGGAAGAGAGCTGCAGATCTGAAAATTTTGTCTATAAAAATATTCACAGAGGCCAGATGTGGTGGCTCATGCCTGTAATCCCAGCATTTTGGGAGGCCAAGGCGGGTGGATCACCTGAAGTCAGGAGATCGAAACCAGCCTGGCCAACATGGTGAAACCCTGTCTCTCCTAAAATACAAAAATTAGCTGGGTGTGGTGGCAGGTGCCTGTAATCCCAGCTACTCAGGAGGCTGAGGCAGGAGAATCGCTTTAACCTAGGAGGCAGAGGTTGCAGTGAGCCAAGATGGTGCCATCGCACTCCAGCCTGTGTGACAAGAGCAAGACTATCTCAAAAAAAAAAAAAAAAAAATACAGAAAGGTAATTTCAAAAGACATTATGAATAATAATTACCACTTGAGTGTGTTATGGATTGAATTGTACCCCCAAAATTCATATGTTAAGTCTGAACCTCCAGTATCTCCAAATGTGCCCTTATTTGGAAATAGGGTCCTTGCACATGTAATTAGTTAAGATGAGGTCATACTGGAGTAGAGTGGACCCTTAACCCAAAATGGCTAGTGTCCTTCTCGAAAGGGAAAATTTGGACACAGATACACACACAGGGAGAACACCATATGAAGATGAAGTTATGCTGCCACAAACTAAGGACCTACCGGAAGCTGAGAGAGAGGCCTGGAAGAGATCCTTCCAGAAGTGATGCCTTCAGAGGGAGCATGGCCCTGTTGATAGCTTGATCTTGGACATCTAGCCTCTAGGACTGTGAGACAATAAGTTTTTGTTTTAAGCCATTCCGTTTGTAGTACTTTGTTAAGGCAGCTTTAGCAAACTAATATACTTTGTAGTAGGTGCTGTGCTAAGTGATTTACATAGATGATCTTATTTAGTCCTCACAACACCCCATTGATAGGTACCCTAACCGACTTTACAGAAGAATAAATTGAACCAGAAGAAGTTATGCAACTTGGTCAAGGATGAGCCACTTTAATAAAAATAAAACAGTGATATTCAACATTTGGGCCTCAGAGAAACGCACCTTCCACATTCAATCTATGCCAATTGGGTAAATCCCGTATCTCTGTCCACTCAGTCTTTTTGAGTTTGTGTTGTTGTTGTTGTTTTGTTTTTTGAGACAGAGTTTCGCTCTAGTGCAATGGCGCGCTCCTGGCTCACTGCAATCTCCACCTCCCAGTTTCAAGCAATTCTCCTGCCTCAGCTTCCCAAGTAGCTGGGATTTTAGGCATGCGCCACCACACCCAGCTACTTTTTTGTATTTTTAGTAGAAACAGGGTTTCACCATGTTAGCCAGGCTGGTCTCGAACTCCTGACCTCAGATATTCCACCCGCCTCAGTCTCCCAAAGTGTTGGGATTACAGGCGTGGGCCACCGCTCCCAGCCTGGTCTTTCAATCCTTGCTTTAAATAGATGTTGTCTTGGTTGACTTGTGGTTAAGATGCTTTCATTCTCTGCTTGGTAATCGAATTGGTGCATTAACCTGCTGTAAGTCTACACAAGGAGAAGGACCTATTAAGTCATGATGTTTATGCTGTAAACAGTATCTCCCCCTTCTTCATTCAGCAACAAATTGGTAGCCAACTCTCCTGGTCCCATGACATCTCTGTATGTAGCTTCCAATATACCCCCCATCACACACACACACACAAGCCGTAATACTGGAGACTGTTCATGTTGTTTATATTTAATGTGTGGTTTTGCCCAAGATTTGTCATTTGGTTGTGTGTAGATTTTTTGTCCCAGCTGGTCAAGTGTGTCTGGCTTAGAAAGAAGCCCTCAGAGGATAAGTCCTGAGTCTATTTTAAACCCAATAATTGCCTAGTTAAACTGAGTGACTTCACAGTCTTGCCAGCAGACCAAGAGTTGGAACAGAATCTCTGCAGATCAGCTTCCTGGAGCTCTAGTCAGCTCAAGAGTCTACGAAACTGTGAACCCAGCTTTCGGTTCATGGTCGAGCGTCTGTGTTCCTTGTATTGATGAGGAGGTAACTCCTTGGGCCTGGACCAAAGAAGCAGCCACTGAATACCATTTATGCTCTCCTTGAGTACAGAGCCATCTTGGATGAGAGTGAAAAAGACAGTGAAGGAGTACACCAGTGTTTCTCAAACTGGAGTGATCTAGAGATATATTCTATGCTAGTTGTTTTGCAATATATGTGTGTATGTGTCATTTTGCTAATAATCTTGAAAATAAACACATTTTAGTTCATCTGGATGGCCACCTAATTCAGTTCTAGAAGACTTTTTTCATTTTCTAAGGCATAGAAGCCAAGTAACACCACTTTCAATGTCATTTGCTGATGGGCTGAAGAACAGAAGCAGACATGTTCCTGAGATGATGTGTGGAAGCTGAGTGAAGGCTGGGTAACACGGTGCCATGTTACAAAAAGTGAGGGTTTGGCAGTACCATTGTGTTTTGTAAGTAATTTAAGGACTTTTCATGGGGAATCTTGATTATACTCAATTTTTGTATTTCAAGATGACTTTAAAACTAACCACTATGCAAGACATGACTCCACTGTTGTTTAAAAAACAAAAAAAGAGTAGTGGGAGGATTAAATCACCAGAAAGAATATCATATTTGTATGCCAAGCTCAAAAAAACTTGCACTGTCACAGTTAAACCATAATCACAACATGAGTAGTGATTTATTTTCAGCAAAACATCAACCAAACACCAATCAACACACAAATTAATGTTGTCATTTGCACTTTGTTGAGTTGGTAACTTTAGTTGGGTTTATTTACATATTAGTTGGATTTTACAGTAAGGTTAGCATACAGAGCATACACCTTAAAATGTTTGTACATATTTAAGTTACATTACAATCAACATATTTTAAGTCCAACAATAGGGGTCTATTGGAATTTTTGTAAATGTTTATAAGTTACATTTGCAATATACAGGATTGACCAGACTGGTATATAAAAGAACATAATAGAAACACATCAACATAGACATTACCAACAGTCAGGCATAATGATGCAAAGATAAACTCAGGTGTTTAGGAAGATTTCAGAAGATGCTGGAATAATTCAGGGGTGGTAAATGTTTTTCTTTCTGTTTTTTAAGACAGGATCAAACTCTGTCATCCAAGATGGAGTGCAGTGGTGCAATCATGGCTCACTGCAGCCTTGGCCTCCCTAGGCTCGGGTGATCCTCTCAGCTCAGCCTCCTGAGCAGTTGGGACTACAGACACAGGCTATCATGCCCAGTTAATTTTTGTATTTTTTGTAGAAACAGGGTTTTGCCATATTGCCCAGGCTGGTCTTGAACTCGTGGCCTCAAGTGATCTCCCCACCTCGGCCTCTCAAACTGCTAATAGGCGAGAGCCACCACACTCAGTGTTTTTCAATTAAAAATAACGTATTAAGTGCCTTCTGTGCTAGGAGCTATACTAAGGAGAGGAGGAAAACCAAGATGAATAAAATCTGGGATGCTTCAAGCCTGTCAGTTTAGTAGGGAAGCTGGGACTATAGCAGGTAATATTGATTAAGCACTAACAAGATTTACAGGGACTGCCTCACTCAAGACCCACAACAACCCCGTGGAGTAGACAATATATTCCCCACTATTTTACGAAGAAGACACAGAGGATCCCAGGGGCACCAGCAAGATGCACTGAGGAAATCACACATGACAGTCAGCAAAATCCTCCAAAGTAAATGCAATTTCATCTAGGTCTTTAATGACTATTAGCAGCTCACCAGTTAGCAGTGAAGAAGAAAAGTGTGCCTGTCAGAATGAACAGTTTGTGCAAAGGTGTAGGGGCATGGAAAAGCTTGATTTCTCTAAGGAAAGAAGGGTTTAGATTGACCCAGCTGGGAACACGGCCAGAGGCAGCTGCTTTAAATGTTTCAGGACTATCCCTTAGCCCCAGTAATGGATCAAATCACGTCACTGGACCCATGCTTTCCACACTAGTAGAAAAGCAGTGTTTCCTGATAAGTTTAGGTACGAAGTTTAGCTCTTCCAACCAGGGCTATTGCATAGAGCTGTGCAGATTGTGTACTGCACAGCAAGGGCCCCAGTTAAGTGGTGCTATTCACAGAACAAACGTAGACATGTACATTCATCATGACAATTTCCTGGAAGGGGCAGCAAAGTTTCCTGTCCTCACAGAATCTGTATTTTATAACAATATTCTGATGGATAGAAGTAAAGTATCTTGAGGAAGGTCTTTTCCTAATTCACACAAATTTACCCTCTGCACTAATAGTGGTAAGCTAGCTCTTACCACTTCTCCCTCCTGAACTGTGTGAAATCTCAGCTGCTAACCATGCACTGTGATTTTACTTGGCCTTTTCACGGTTCATGTGAATCATATTAAACCTGCTTCAAGTAATTAACACTCTCTCCCTCTCCTCTTTTTCCATGTGATTCCATTTTTTCTACCTACCCTCTCTCTCTCCCACCTAGATCTGGAGCTACCAACACTGTCTCTAAGTCACAACAGATCACTTTTCCGGGTTAATCTTATTTTCCAAAATTGAAGCAACTTCTGAGCGGTCCATTGTAGGAACATGCCAGATCCCATGATCCAAGAAGACAAAAGGGCTCCAACCAGAAACAGTATTTATGGAGCCTGCCCTGCTCTGCTCTATCTGTCTGGAACTGCTCCAGAAGCCTCCTAAACATCAATTCGTGCAGCTATTAACTTATATGCAGCTCACATCAGGATATAAATCACTCTGCGTCACAGCTGGCTCCGGCTCCTTTAACAGCCAGCCTCAGGGTCAATTTAGACTCTAGTTAAATTGCCACCACTGCAAGCACCACTACAAAATTAACTCTAAAGTAGCACGTGGTTTCACCCTCAAAAATCACTGTAATTCTGCTCTATGAGAAACTACACATAAAACCTAGAAAAATATTGTGCAGAAAGGATACAGAGCTATTTCAGGATAGTGGCTACTTCTGTCCAGGGAAGAAGATGCAGGGATGGCATGCATGGGAGGTGAGCTGTGACCTGTCCCACTCTACTTCTAACAAAATCTTTGGCTAGGCGCGGTGGCTCACGGCTGTAATCCCAGCACTTTGGGAGGCCAAGGTGGGTGGATCACAAAGTTAGGATTTCAAGGCCAGCCTGGCCTACATAGTGAAACCCTGTCTCTACTAAAACTACAAAAATTAGCCAGGCACAGTGGTGCGCACCTGTAGTCCCAACTGCTAGGGAGGTTGAGGCAGGAGAATCACCTGAACCTGGGAGGTGGAGGTAGCAGTGAACCAAGATCGTGCCACTGCACTCCAGCCTGGGAGACAGAGCAAGACTCCATCTCAAAAACAACAACAACAACAACAACAAAAAATCTTCAACAACAATGGCAAAAAGTGAACATGTGTTAAATAAGCATAGAGAGTAGAGGGCACATGCTCCATTATCTTCTGTTCTTTGAATGTTTGAAATATGCCATAATTACCTTTTTTTAAACAGGGGGAATTTTTATGAATTGTGGCTGAAGATCACTTCTGATTATTCCTCAGAGAAGGTTTAGAACACACACCCTTTGATGAACCCAAAGTCATCAAGTTCCTACCCTGGCCATACCTTTTCTCCAAAGAAAAGTAATCACGAACATAGCATCCGGTGGGACACAGAGAATTTTGCACCTGAGGCTGGCCTGGTGCTGTTGGGGCAACAGTGCAGTGCCGATGCTGAGGTGGCCTGTAAGTGGACCCACAGGGTGTCCGTACGTGTCCCTCCATCCACGCTTTTTCTTTCCCCGCTCCCCCATCCCCATTGTTAAACACTTCTACCAGTATCTGCTTCTTTCCCTTCATGAAAGGAGGCATGTTTCTAATGATGTATCTATCCTGCCACCTAGCCTTCAGCAATAGCACTACAACAAAGCTGCCTCATGCTGCTCCTTTATACAGACCTGTCTGGCTGAACCTCCCAGATCTAGGCAAGGACCTGAACAACGGGTTACTTTCTTTATTGAACATCACTGAGCCTTAGTTTGAGACCAGCACAACATGGCCACAGCATTAGTATTCTTGATGTATGTTGGCCTCTTGGAGAGACTGAAGTCAATGTCATGAGGTCTTTAAAAATTGAATAAATTATACAAATAAGCCTGAGAGTGGTGGGAGTGACGCAGAAAAGAGAATGAAGATCCTTAGCTAACGTTTTTCCATTCTAACCAGCAGAATCCGTAACACTTTGTGTCCTACTAAAAAGTCTAGCTTTCCCAAACTGTGTTATCAGGCATCATCCATGAAAATCACTTAGAAACTCACAGAAAATGACCACAGGTAAGGAATCCGAAGCTTTATAAAATAAAAATGCTATCCATACTTGGAAAAGTTATCCAGATAAAAGAGCATGAATTTTTCACTTGGTCGCATTTCTTGAAAGTTGGTTTTGATAAGCAGTTAATCTTTTAAAGGAAAGAGGAGGGGTGATCTCCGGGGAAACGGGACACAAGTGGTTGATATTTAAATACTACTTCCCCGAAAAAGATACAGTTAACAGGTATAGAAGCTAGTCTATGCCAGAGTTGGGAAGCCCATGAGAGCAAAAGCAAGCTGGCAGCAAAGGGGGTCTTTAGGAAGGGAACATTTGTATATGGCAGGAATTAATGATCCCCTCCCAATTAACCTGGTTGATGCAAACTATTTTTTTTTTCTAGAAGCAATTTTCTAAAGGTGATTGTGAACAGATCTAGACCTCCAGAATGGAGGGGAGGCGACAATGGAACCAAGTAAGGCTCATAGGCATCCTCCATAATCCCGTATCCCGCAGTAACAACAACAACACCTTCCCACTCCACTGTAATATGTTAATTATGGACTCAGAAGCAAAACCCATCTGGCCAGTCCTCCATCTTTGGATGAAATTACTACAGACAATCCCAGGCTGAGAATTCTTCTCTTATGCCCTCTTGGGAAGCCTATCCCAGGGTCTCTTGAACAACAGCTCCAGTCTCTGAATCCCTCATAACATAAGCCCATTTCTAAGTGGAGATAAAGAATGGCTGCTTAGCACACCAACATGGCACATGTACACATATATAACAAACCTGCACATTGTGCACATGTACCCCGGAACTTAAAGTATAATAATAAATAAAAAAGGCTGCTTAACATTTATAGTCTCACAGAGTAACTTCTTTCCATGGCCCCTGTACTGCTCTGCCCCAGGGCCCAGCTCCCACCACATTCTCCTCCTCCCTTCTCTCTACCCTTTTTATCTTTTCTGTGAATGATCCCCACTCCTTTTACCTGTCTTCACATATTGTATTATCCAGCCATTGGAAGTCAGCTACACAAAAAGAGGTGTCACTAGAGGCCATCTCTCTCAGAATACAGGGTGGCTGGAATGAGGCAACTCATGTTTCTTTGGAAGGGGTACCACAATTTCCCCCAATCATCTTAAAAGCTGCCAGTGTGCCTGGGGAAGGCTGAGCTGTTAAGGGTGTGCAGAAAGAAATAGGAGCAGGGAAGAGAACGTATTGCACACATTCTGCTGCCACTCTTGTAGTCTGAACTTGACACAAATGAGAAAATAACACATGAATTTGCTCACTTCTAAAATATTTCCATCAAAGTTTTGAATATTGATTTGTTCCTACACCTTACCAAGCCCCCCGACAGAGAAAAGAAGAAATTAAGATGAGCCTTGCTGCTATTTTTTGTTTTAATCATTACACACAATTCTCCCTCTCCCAGCCACCATCTAAATCCCCTTTGGCAATACAGGCAAAGACATAACTTTAAACGTTAGCCTTGTTTTAAAATGTGCCTTTCGGCAAATAGATAAGTGAGAAGAGAGATCAGGATCTGGGGGTGTTAACGGCATAAAGTGAGATGCTCCTGAACTGAACAAGCAAGGAAAAATATTTTCTTAAAAGCAGTCCTCCAGAAAGAATTCTTATCATAGATAAGGGTGCAGTCTAGTGGCAAACTTCATGAAATGCAGCCCCTTCTCCAAAGGAGAGTTAGAATCCTTCTCAAGGGAGGAAGCACAGTGTGAAAAGTGTAACAGCCCACCCCAAGTCCACCCAGCAGGCGCAGTGACATTGGTCATTTCTCTCTGACTTGCCTGAGGTTCATGGCCCACTCATGTCAATTTCAAAAAAAAAAAGCTAAAACCACCACCTTCGTTTTTTGAGGCCTTAGTTTTCTTTCATTTTACTAAAGAAAGAGGTTCTAGTGGCAAGATTCGGTTCCTGGTCAGGACTTCTTCCCAGCAGGTCCTGTGGCCCTATCAGCTCATATTCCTGGGATGTGCCTACAAGCACCAACTAACCTATCACAAGGTCTCCTCCTGCTACTCTGCCACCCACTCCCTCCAGGATGTGGCCCTGCCCAATAGAAATACCTCTGCAAAATGACAGAGAAGGAAGTGTCACTCCAATCCACCTTTCTTCCCTCTAAGAACCCCACACACAAGGACACTTTAGGCCACCATGTAAGGTTTTCAGACTTAGATTTCCTCCAAAGTGTCCATCTCTGCAACTCACTGCTCTTAAAATGTATGAATGTCCATTCTTGCAGGTATACAACACACACACACACACACACACACACAGAGAGAGAGAGAGAGAAAGAGAGAGAGAACCTCCCTGGCCAACGTAGCTGAAGGAAAGTGGTCGCCTCCTCATCATGAGTACAGAAACCCCCTGATTAAATCCTCTTCTCCAGACCTTTAGTGGAGAAATTCAGTTTTTCTTCTTTTAAAAAAAAAAAATTTAGCTCACCAGCCATCACTGGCCATCCTACAGTACCTGTCCCCCAAGCGCACACACGGACATGGAAACAGACACCAGCATACAGTCAATTGCAGAAGCTTAGGAAGATTTCTTGGGCATGGTATATCCGGTTGGCTAATAAGAAAATACGTCTCCCTTCAGCCTGTGCCTTGACTAGTTAAGGGATAGTAGGGAGGGGGAGACCAAGTTACTCTCCTCATTGTGTTCATCCTGCTCCGAAGAACTCTGTCTTCCACTGGCCCCTCCACCTCCTCCCCACACTCGGTAGCCCCAGCCTGTCCCCCTTGCCCCTTTCTTACATTCCGCGGGGAGGAGGGCGCTGTTCAGGGGAGAGGAGAGCGCTGTTCAGGGAGCGAAGGGGAGCCCCCTTGTGTCTAGAAGGCCTCTCCCCACCCCCACCCCGTGTGAGTTTGTACTGCAAAGCTCCTTGGCATCCTTGCCTGAGTTGGGTGTTGGGAAGCTCAAATTGCAGCTACAAACTGGCTGGCAGCCAGGGGCCGGCTATTTAAAAGCGCCTGCTCGCCCGGAGCCTGTAGTCTCTTTGGAAACTTCTGCAGGGGAAAAGAGCTAGGAAAGAGCTGCAAAGCAGTGTGGGCTTTTTCCTTTTTTTGCTCCTTTTCATTACCCCATTACCCCTCCTCCGTTTTCACCCTTCTCCGGACTTCGCGTAGAACCTGCGAATTTCGAAGAGGAGGTGGCAAAGTGGGAGAAAAGAGGTGTTAGGGTTTGGGGTTTTTTTGTTTTGGGTTTTTTGGTTTTTTTTTTAATTTCTTGGTTTCAACGTTTTCTCCCACCCTCTCGGCTGCAGCCAACGCCTCTTACCTGTTCCGCGCCGCCGCGCACCGCCGGCAGCTGAGGGTTAGAAAGGAGCGGGGTGTGTTTTAGATTTTAAGCAAAAATTTTAAAGATAAATCCATTTTTCTCCCCCAACCCCAACGCCATCTCCACTGCCTCCGAGCTCATTATTTCGGTGGTTGCTTGGGGGTGAACAATTTTGTGGCTATTTTCCCCCTATAATTCTGACCCGCTCAGGCTTGAGGGTTTCTCCGGCCTCCGCTCACTGGGTGCACCTGGCGCTGCCCTGCTTCCCCCAACCTGTTGCAAGGCTTTAATTCTTGCAGCTGGGACCTGCTCGCGGGCACCCCAGTCCTCCATCTCTCTCTACCTTTTTGCAAGTGTCTGGGGGAGGGCACCTGCTCTACCTGTTAGAAATTTTAAAACAAAAACAAAAAATCTCCGGGCGCCCTCTTGGCCCCTTTATCCCTGCACTCTCGCTCTCCTGCCCCACCCCGAAGTAAAGGGGGCGACTAAGAGAAGATGATGTTGCTCACCGCGGTCCTCCTGCTGCTGGCCGCCTATGCGGGGCCGGCCCAGAGCCTGGGCTCCTTCGTGCACTGCGAGCCCTGCGACGAGAAAGCCCTCTCCATGTGCCCCCCCAGCCCCCTGGGCTGCGAGCTGGTCAAGGAGCCGGGCTGCGGCTGCTGCATGACCTGCGCCCTGGCCGAGGGGCAGTCGTGCGGCGTCTACACCGAGCGCTGCGCCCAGGGGCTGCGCTGCCTCCCCCGGCAGGACGAGGAGAAGCCGCTGCACGCCCTGCTGCACGGCCGCGGGGTTTGCCTCAACGAAAAGAGCTACCGCGAGCAAGTCAAGATCGGTGAGCGCGCTCAGTGTGCCAGTCAGTTACGCGGCGCACGGGCGGGGGACACGGGACCGGCTGGGCCCGCGCGCTTTGCGCAGCAAGTGGCTTCGAGCTGGGGTGCAGCTCGGGAGTAGTCGGGGAGGGTCCTTGCACCTCGGAATTGGAGCCCTGGAGGATCCTGCTACCCTGGGGAACTGTCTAGCCAAGTCTATCCCAGCTTTCGCTCTTTCTCCTTCCTCCTTCCTCCTACCTCCTATCTACACCTTGCCCGCCCCCTCCCCCACCCCCCCTACTCTGTCCGAATACTGATTCTGAGTTCCCATTCGGTCACAAGGTCCAAATCCCCTGGTACCCTATCTCCAGTATGAAAGAGTGTATGTTACATTATCAACTCCCTCCTCCACCCACCTCGCGCCCCGCATACGTTTTTTTCTGAACTTGGAAAAAAAATCTCTTTTGTTAAAATATTATTTTAATTGCAGCCTGGAGAGAGAGGCGTTACCCATCTTCTGAGCTAATTCCACCTTTGTCCCTTTTGGCCCCTCCACCCCCGTGCCTCCAGGCGTTTCTATCCCTCCACCCCTACACACACACCACAAGCACCCCACATTCTTGGTAACTAATGCCTTTCGGGTGGAAGCCGTGAAGCCCCTCCCATGTGCATAACCATTGCTTTTAATTGAAGATGATTGCCTGTGGTAGATAGTAAAACATACTTAACTGCAAAATGACTTTTATTTTATCCCAGGAAGGGAAAAAATGCTTTAGGAGCGCGGGGGTGCGGGGTGGGGATGGGGAAGAGTAGGAAGGAAGGGTTTGGGATTCTGTGCCTGGTGTTCGTTTCTGAATCTAATTCCTTTTTCCCCCTCTCCAATTCAGATTTTACCTAGGATGAAAGGTGGACATAGGGCTGGGAGGCAAAAGGGGATGTGAGATTCAGACCTTTCAACTTCCTCGCCTGTGCAGATTCCCGGCACCACCACCATCTCCACCCCCGCCCCGCAATTCCTCCCTCCGCAATG
>NW_012107586.1:1465393-1517453 GCF_000951045.1 Mandrillus leucophaeus | reverse complement strand
CCCCGCCCTCCCCAGTCTCCTAAACCAGATCAGAAGTGGGTGTGCAGTAAGTGCATGAGGGGCCCTGGAAACGCAGAATGCAAAATTCAGGGGGCGGAGACAGAAAAGCCACGCACTGGGAGCCTCGCCTCCGCTTGCCCCGCCCCCGGGTTGCCCCGCCCCCAAATTCTCGGCGCCAGAAGTCTAGGGTTGAAATGATTGACACAGCTACTTGTTCAATCAGAACAGTTCTACCCCCTTAGACTGAGTTTCTTTTTGGAAAGAGTTACCTGATCTTTAGTTAAAAAAAAAAAAAAGTTAAATAAACTACATAAAAGTCTGGATTCTAAGACGTCAAACTGGCTATTGAGTGTCTCCAACAGGGGTTAAAACTTGGCTAAACAATGTTTAATTGGCGTAGTTTAGTTAGGGGGACAGTTTAGTTACGGGGGCAATCCCCTTCTCCCTCTCTGTCCCTTTCCATTACTCACGAGCACCCTAACATGAGTTTTCTGAAGTGCAAACTTCAGTCACTATAGCGCAGGAGAGGAGTGCGTCCGCGCTTGCCAGGAGCCGAAGAGCTTCCTGTGTTCAGCCTCTGTCCCCGCAAACCCGGCAGGGTTTGAGTGACGCAGGCGCCAGCCCCTCCAGCTTTGCAAGAGGTAGTCGATCTCCAGGTTGCAGCCTGCAAAAAGAGGAAAAGGGGAGGACGCGCAGGCCTTGGGAACCCCAGAGACCGGCTTGTAAGGTTATTTTTATTAAGCTCCACTTTTCAAAGGTGGTGCTGCCTGCCTTCATCTTGAGGGATGTGGATTTGGAAAAGCCTAGCGGAAGGGGAAAACATTAATTGATTTCCTGGCTGGGAAGCGACCGCCCTGGGTAACAATCCAGTCACACCGAAAGTACGTAAGGTGTCACTCAGCAGCATCCTGGCTCCACTTATTATTTGCCAAACGTGTAGTGTGATGTGGCTAGTGTGAAGGGTGTGCACGCAGGGCGCACGCGCGCTCAACTGCTAGGCGAGCACGGAGGGCGCATCTCACACACACACACACACACACACACACACACGACACTTCAGTCCCAAGCAAGATCCCTTGTAGAATTCCCTGCCGCCCCTTGCCCAACCCCCACCTTCTGAGTGCCTTTGGGCCAACCCGAAGCAGCCTCTTCTACCCGCCCCCTCCCCAGCACTCCTCTCCGACTCCACCCCGCCGAAGGCAGGTGCCCGGCCGGCTGCTGTTGCGGGTTGGCGGCGCTCCACCGCGGCTGGTGCAGACATCTTCGTTCCGAACAGATGGGATGGGAGTGGGCGCTCCTGGAAAGGGCGTTTTAGCCGGACAACCACTGGGCGGGTCCCCAAAAAGTTGGAGATGGTGTACAGACCGTTCTTAAGAAGAGAGAAATGGATAGAGAGAGAGAGAGTGCCCTTTTGGTCCTTTAGCCAAAATTCCTGCTTCCCAACCCACCTCCCTCGTCTTCCCCTCGCCCGCCCCGCCAAAATCTGAGCTTGCAGATATGGATTCTCCCCCTCCCTCCCGCAGTTGCAGCATACACAGACACACACACACACACACACACACACGATATATCTATATAATGCGTATTATATATTGTATATATGCTATATACTATATTATATATATTTATATGTAACCAAACATATGTAGAACCAAAAAAAGGTGCATTTCTGGAAGCAGAAATGGGGAGCAGAGGAGAGTGAGGTGGCAGGCAGCCAAAGCCTCTGGGAGGGAGAGGAGAGGGCGGAGGGGACGGTGTTTTGCTAGGCGGTTGCTGAGCAACTGCAGAGGGAGTGGGCCCGAGAGCCGGGTGCTGAGAGCGAGCCTGGCTCTGCATTTCATTCCGACCAGTTCAGGAGCAGAGACAGATATGGAAAAAAGAATGTGTGTGAGGCTGGAGGGAGATGAAAGACGGGAGTTATTTGTTGGGCAAAGCTCAGTAAATAGCGGTGAGTGGAGGGAGTCCAGGAAGTGCTGGGTTTGCTTTCCGGCATTTTTGGTGGGGAATGAGGTTTGATGGGCTGGTCCCCAGCACAGATACTGGGGTTCAGGTAGGTCTCCTCTGTGCTGGTGAGCCATTCAGTTTGAGATGTAGGGAACCGTGGGTTCTGGGGGTCTGTTCTGTCATTAAGAAATGAGACACCGTGGGACAAAAAATAGACTTCTGGAAAAGAAAGCAAAAGCATTACCTAAATAAAAATGAATTCAGCCTTTGCTACTTTGAGGGGTTTGGCCTCCATCACCCTGGCTTCAACTCCAAGCTTGGTCTAAAATGCCATGTTGAAGTCAAGTTCCAGAGTTAGGTTTATTGGCCAAATTTATGTCTGGGTTGAGCAAGATCATGGAAAACTGAAGGAGCCAAATTCCTTTCCCACCCGCACCCCCTCCCTCTGAAACAAGTCTTTGAGAGGGTGGCCGTACCCTGAGCCAACCAAAACGGGAGTTGGGAAGATGAGATGGGGCTTTAACTGGACTTTTCTTGCCACCTCCGCCCACCACCACCCCTTTCTGCTGTGTCAGCTCAGACTGGAAGAACAAGCAGAGTTAGCCCTAGTGAAGCTCATTTTCTTTCCATTTCTCTTTTTCCCCCTTCTCGCCCCTCCCTCCTACTCTTTCCTCCGCCCTTCTCCATCCACCCCCCAACCCCCACCCCAACTCTAAGGCATCCCCTGAGGGCTTGAGTTTTAAGTCAGAGCAGCTGTGAGTTAGTCCAGGGCTTGGGCTGGATTTGAGCAGGCAGGTGGGCCTGCAGCTGCAGAGGGAGGACCAGGCTGACCCTAGGAGCCAGAGGTCATCGTGAGGGTTACAGCAAAGGGCATGGGAGCAGGAATTCCCTGCAGAAGCCCTGGCCCCCTTAATGGAGCGAAGAAGAAGCCAGCGGGAAGGGGAGGTAATGCTTGTGTAAAGTTTCTACTTTGTACCTAAGCAATGCCTATGAAACTTTTAAGATATTTAGTGTGTGGAAAATAAAAACTCTGGAGAAGAGATCACCACACTCCAGACCCACTACATCCAGAAACTGGAAGAAGATCTTAAAGAGCAGGTACCAACCAGGAGCCGGAGCAGAAGGAAAGAGGGCGGGAGAATGGCTGCGCTGAGTCAAGCAGGGGATTCGGAAGGGTTTGTTTAGTTTTACATTTGCTTTTTCTCTACAGTTGGTCCAAAAGCTGCAATTCCCAGACACCATCCTTAAATTGCAATCTGGACATGTTATTCAAAACAGTAAGATTGATTACATATTTGTAATAATCAAATAAATAATAATCAAAATAAATAATCAAATAACAAGGAAGGCAGTGTAGGCTTCTACCCCCCACTCCGCAATACCAGCAAAACCTCCCCTTTTATTTCCAGTTTCATTTATTTCCATAAATTCTGTTATGATGTCATTTCTCTCTCTCTCTCTTTAAAAAATATAAATCCAGAGGAGTGACTGAACATCTCTGTGAGGCAGAGAGGTTATATTCCCACCTTGGCCACTATGCTGTTGGTTTAGAGCACCTAACCAGGTTGGTTAGTGCCTGGCCACTCAGCTTAGCTCAGTCCTAGTGTCTCTCCAGGAATTGTCTGGGTATTGGCCAAAGAATGTTAAAGCTGGAAGGAACCCACACCCATCATCACAGTCAAGGTCCTCGTTTTAGGATGAGGATACTGAGGCCCTGAGTGGGGAGTCACTTGCCCAAGATGTGGCAGCAGGGTTAGAGGCAGAAAAGGGCCTGGGACTCAGCTCTTCCCCGCACGGGCTCCGGCACTGCATTCAGCCATTCCTGGCTTTCTCGCTAGTCACTGGGGCTCGTGCCTGGGCCTGGGCTAACCTGCAGTGAGGCCTTTGGCAAACACTGCCAGATGCTATCACCCCATGACATCATAACCCACAGTCTGAGGCGCTGTTTTAGGGGCAGTAGGAAAAGGAGTGAAGCGGCCCCAAAGCCCTCCCCAAAGGAGAGAGGGCCACACTCTCTTATTTTCATACTCACTTCTGTCCCTTTTTCTACACAGTCTTGCATACAAGCCTGGCTTAGGCTAGTGGTTTGTCAGGGAAAGAGGACCTGGAGGGTGTAAAGGAGGGGTGTTCAGTCCAGCTTTCAGGTCCATGCGCCAAACCTCATTTTCTACATTACAGGAAGCTCTCCTGATGTGGAGAGGCAGGCAGGCCCTGGCTGCCTCTGGGCTGTGCAGCGGCCTGTAGTCTTGAAGAACACGGTGGAGAAGTGGCCCGCTTCCAACAGCACAGTCCTCATGTGGTGCCAACAGAAAGCAGAGATCGAGGGAGGGTGTGGTTGGATGGGGCGAGTGCAGTAACTAGGGAATTTCTGCATCCGAAGGAGAAAAGGAAAACCATGCACTACCAAAGCTGATAAGGAAGAGAGCATGAGGGCCCCCTGGCCTTCATGGGCAGGTGCCTCTGAGATCTTTCAGCAGGAGAGGACAGATGCGCTTCCAGAGGGCAGCTGGGGACTTCCGGTTGCTGCAGGAAGTGCTGAGAGCCTTTCTAATACATCCTGGAGGCCGTGGCAGCTCCTCCTCTGGGATGCTTAGGAAGGAGGCAGATAAGACAGGCCCCTTTTTCCAGTAAGTCAGACCTGCCAGGTGAACTATAGGAACATTTTAAACTAACTCAGTTATCTCATGTTTGACCCCTCAACCTAAACCATCAGGCCCCTTTCCCTGGCCTAAAATAAGGTCCCACTGAATATGCACTCAGAGCCAGGCCTCAGACGACCTCTGTTGATTCTCTGAGTTGTTTTATGTGGGTTCCAGTTATCCTGAACTGGGACTGTGACACCCCTCTGTCACCTCAGCCAGGATGACTCCTCTTCCAGATCGTTTAGAATAGCACTTCCAATTGAAACATAATACAAGCCACATTTGTCATTTTTAACTTTCTGGTAGCCACATCTTTTTTAAAAAGATTTTAAAAAGCGGGGAAATTAATTGTAATAACACATTTTAACTGAATATATCCAAAATATCCTTTCACCACATGCTCAAAATAAAGCCATTATATTGAGATATTTTACATTCTTTCTTTCATATTTAGCCTTTGAAACCCAGTATGATTTTTATACTTACAGCTCATCTCAATTCGGACACTAAATTTTCATTGGAAATACTTGATCTGTATTTAGGTTTCATAAAATTTACAGTTGAAAAAGCAGATTCACATACCTGAGGCATTCCAAACATACTTTAAAATCTTTCCAATAACTGAGTTGAGTATCCATTTTTAAATTTAAACTAATTAAAATTAAATAAAAATTAAGTAAATTTTTAAACGTGGTCCCTGAGGTCCCCGGGCCACATTTCACGTGTTCAGTATGTATCTCCACGTCGCTAGTGGCTACCAGCAAACCCCTCTCTCACCTGAGAAGGGAACTGCTGTCCCCACTCTTTCCTTTTGCTCCCAAAGAGTCAAAAAAGAGGAGTCTCAGCTTTCGTTGACAGACAGGGCTCCCTTGTTTGGTCCCTAGCAGAGCCTGGGCACCTTCTTGGGGGCCTCGGGAGAGAAGAGTAAACCTTGCTTGCTCCCTGCCGCCCCCTTCTGGTCATGCAGGACTTTGGGGGAATGTGGCTGCAGATGGCAATGTTCTGAACTGGCTGTGATGGGTCCTGATAGGAAAGTGGCCAGGAGAAAAGCAGCCCAGCGTTTCTTCCAGAGGCTGCTCCCCACCTATCCCCCCACCATTACCTTCTCATTTGGGGTATGTATAGGGAACAGACACTTCTACTGAGCATGTTTCCCCTTCCCCAACTCCAAAAGCTTGGCTAGAGATTCTCACTCAGGGACTTGTGCATACGCGTGTATTTCCTATGTGTACAGTTATTGCCAGCTGCTTCCTCGGGACCAAGAAATGTGAGCCAGAGTCACAACTCCAAATCCTAGCTTGGCACTGGAAAAAAGCAAGGAGCCTCTCTTTACCTCTGGTCCCTGGACAGTGGGGCAGATGCAGGTGGGACCCCAGCCCCTTACTCTGTGAGATGTCACCTTCCCACCTATAGCATCTACACTGTGGAGGGCTGTGGGCCGCCTTTTCTCTATATATCTTTAGGGAAGGAGACTGAGTGCCCTTAATGCCGCATGAAGGAATGGGGTTAGGCAGAGGAAGGACTCCCGGGGGAGCTCTCTAAGTGGAGATGGGTCTGCCTCCCTGTCCCCCGCGGCAGGGTTATTGTGCTTCAGGGCAGGGGCATGGATGAGGTAACCTCCCAAGGCATGAACTGGGCTCTAAGCCCCAGCTTATATTACAGAAATACTTCCAGACCTACTTCTCTTTGCCTCTTGGGCAGATTTACACATCTCTCCATTTAAAGGTTATTTATTGAATACTATATGCTGGTGAGACAAAGAGAAATGACAAAGCTCTGCCCTTAAGAAGTTGGCTATTTAAATTCCACAGAGGGGACTAGAATGAAACCCAGAAGAAATTCAGATCCCTTTTTCATTCTTTGTAGAGAGATTCTAGGCGTCCTCATCTTATCTTCTGTCTAGAAAAGGAGATGGGAGAATCTCCCCAGGTCTGGGTGGCCTGGCAAAGCCCCACACTCTTCCTGGACTGTGAATTTCAAGGATGCCTCTGTTTCTTCGATTTTTGTAAGCTAAGGCACAATATCTGGGTCACCTAGTTTTCTCTTACAATTAATTATTAGGTCAAGCAAGATAGAGTGATAAACTAACACCAGCCCAGAAGCAGGCTGTTAATGGCACCGGGGTGTGACTAAGAGGTCCAGGGGTGGGGGGTTTAGATTTTAGGCAGGCAGGTCTCCACCTGGATCCATCCATTGCTATGACTAGCAAGCAAGGTGGAGCCAGAACCCTTCAGAAGACCATGTGCCTGCCTCTGCTGGAAGAGAACAGCCGTGGCAAAAGGGCAGGTTTGCAGAAAGTGGTTGAGCTTGGGCACGGTACATGCATTGTGCAATTGTGTAGACTGTAGTATTTCTCACCCTAAGACGCCTCTGGGTCTGTAGCAGCTGGACTTGCACCATGACACTCTCTGTGTTTGCCAGGACATAGAGAATGGTGCAGTCCTTAAGCACGTGTTCATGTTACCGTGGGGAGAGGCCGATGTACTGCGTGTGCCTCTGTGTATGCTGCTGCACTGGGGTGAATGGGGAACGCCTTACAAATGAAAGAGGAACTGAGTTGGCCACCCAAAAGTGGCAGGGGCTAGAGGCATTGGAGAGCCAGTGGGAAGGACTGGAGGTATTATATAGAAGCCAGAGATTTAGATCCCACCCCAAAGGTAAATACTATATCCAGATAATATTATCATCATCCCCTCCCTTAGTCATTGAATAGGATTATGAAGGTAAAGGTCCAGCCTCCATAGCTCCCAGCAGGAGAAATGGATGCTGAGCATTCCACATTTCCCATCCTCTGCAAAACCCTCTCAGAACAGCATCTCATGGGCGGGGAAGTCTGGAATATGTCTCTCTTCCTTCCTGGATCGTTTTCCAGTTGCAGGTTACAGAAACAGCAGAATGCCATGCAGAAAGAAGCCCTGTTCCCCTCTCCCTCACCTGCCTTCACTCTCCCACACATGGTTCTCTCCGGGCCTCGCTTATTTGTCTCCCTGACTCTTTAAATATATGCTACAGACACACAAATGAAGGAAGGGATTCGAGTGATTATTACAGAAGTAGGAGAGGGAGGCACCCAAATTTCAGATTTTTTTTTTTCCTTCGAGACAGGGTCTCACTGTGTCACCCAGGCTAGAGTGCAGTGGAGCTATCAAAGTGGAGCAATCATGGCTCACCTCAGCCTCAACCTCCAACCTCCCAGGCTCAAGCAATCCTCTGGTCTCAGCCTCCTAAATTTCTCAGACTACAGGCGCACACCTCTATGCCCAGCTAATTTTTGTACTTTTTTTTTTTTTTTTCGTAGAGACGAGGTTTTACCATGTTGCCCGGGCTGGTCTCGAACTCCTGGGCTCAGGCAATCCACTCACCTTGGCCTTCCAAAGTGCTGGGATTAGAGATGAGCCACCGCGCTTAATTGCAAATTCCAGATTTTAAAAACGCTTCCAGTCCCTAGAAGTGAGCCCATGCTGTGTGGGTGCCAGTCTCCCACGCCCTCTGCTGGCCACATGGAGATATTGACCTGTTTGTCAAACAGGTTCCAGTGCTGACTGTTGAGTTTTTTTGCTGTTCACGTGCAGAACAATCTTCACCAGGAAGTCCTCCTGGGTATCCTGCCTAGATCCCTTCTGCAACCTCAGTTCATTTTCTCTTGATGAAATAGCTCAAGAGTAGCCAGTCTACTTGTTCCTTCTTGTTTTATCTGAAACTTAAACCCTTCCAAAATTGAAAGCCTATTTATGACTCAGCCACAGAGCAGCTGAGTGGAGCTAGCTGCTTCTGGCACGCAGCTCCGGTCTTACTTTCCAGCCCTTTAATCTCCGTGGCTCTGCCCTGGCTCCCCTCCAAGTTTCCGCTGTCTCTCTGGAGCCTACAGGTGACCACAAGACCCTGATTAGGATCTTCGACCCTGGACTCTGCTGCTGCCTAAGGAATAGGTCCCACGGGGTTAAGTGGCACCAGAAACTGGGAGGCACAACAAAATGTTAAGCCTGCTCTTCAGAAGCAGCCAAAAAGCTTGCAAGCTGGGGAAGGTGTGCCCTCAGGAGTCTCGCCTTGGGGAGGCTGGGAAAAGGAGAGAGTTTGCAAAAGCGTTCTTAGTTCCTTAAATGAAGAGAGATACCAGAATCTACATGTTGTATGCTAGCATCATGGTTGCTTGGCCCCGGGGCAGTACTTGAACACTTTCAAAGAAAAGAGTAACAGAGGTCAAAATAAATTTACCCCAAGGTTTGTCAAACCATTGTCAACAGCCCCATCCCCCTCCCAGAAAGGGTGACTCAAGGTTAAGGACAGCCCACAGCACTTAGAAAAAGTCCCAAAATGGGAAGGGTCTTGAGAAGAGCTGTTGAGGGAAGGCTGTGGGCCACCATGCTTCTGTGTCCACCAAGGCCAAAGAGAGAGAGTAAGCTGAAATGACAGCTGGAGAAGGGCACCCTCTGACCAAATGGACAGAGCCTCCCCCAACAGGTAGCCGGAGGAGGATGGAATGGTACCCCCATTTCAGATGTCCTTAAGGACTAGAGAGATAGATGCTTATTTCTGCTTGGACACAGGGGATTGGCTAAATGGCCTACGGAAAGGATTCCAGGAGCTGCTACACCAGCCACAGGAGAGGAGCCAGGTTCCCAGGCTCTCTCCCCTTGAAGAGGTGACAATGTATTGGCTCTCCGGGCCAGGCTGGGGCAGCCCACTAAAGGAGACACAGAGACGCGTGAGTGCGCTGGTCAGCAGCCAGCCCACTCCCCCACCTGCCCTCACTTTATCCAGTTACAATCTTGTTTGGGGAAGGGGTCCAGGCTTCTCCAATCTGAACACCCCTGCCCCCAGGCATTCAGTAGCCACCATTTCCTGCCTGCCCCTCCCCCCACAGTAGTCAACTACTTTTTGAGGATTAGAATGCTTGGTGATGCTGAGGTTGAGTGGTGCAGCTCCAGTCCCTCAATAAGACGGTCCGAAAGCCCTTCTGTGCGATGGTTAGCACTCCCTCTCCTTACTCCCTCTTCTCCAAGATCCGAGCCTCCAGGCAAGGCCTGTGTTACTAGATAACGGAACCCCAGCCTTTCAATTTGTACAGAGTCCCCAAACCAGCCTTGCTTCTCCCTCCCTCCTGCCAATCTCACTTGCTCTACAACCAAGAAAAGTCAGTTTACCCCAGAACATGACCCTTTTAACTAATCCCTAAAATCCTGCCTTCCACCTACCAGGGATGTCACCCTATTGATGAGTTGTCACATCAGAGTTTGATAGAGGAGAATCGGGGTACTGGGACATCAAGGCACAACTGGGAAGAGGGGGTGAGAGGCCAGAAGGGGTGCCAGGAATCTCAGGTTGAATTTTGTTCAGGGAGAGCCCGCCCACCACCTTGTTATTTGTTTTCTCCGAGTCATGATCTTCCTCTCCAGTAATTACCTCCCTTCCTTTCCTGTGAATAAATACCCAAAGCAACTCACCACCAGGAATGCTGCGAACCCTTGGAGGCTTCTTTAGGGCAGGGATCTTCTCTGCCAAGGCCTTAAAGATCAAATACCTATTTCATGAGACTTGACAAATCCTGAGCCAAGAGAGAAACAGATGCTTGGCTGCTTCCTGCCACCTGCCATCCTGACCAGGTTAGGCCAGGTGTTCAAATGCCTTTCCTAACTCACACCTGGAACTTGCCCAAGGCTGCAAGCTCAGAAGTCGGGTTCTACACCTGCCCAGAGGCATAAAACAGTGTCTTCTCAAAAAGCTTCTCTTTTCCCCACCCCCACTTCCTTGAATTCTGCCCACTTCTTCTGTTCCCCATCCCAGATGTCTGGCGGTCACTGTTCCTGGGCATCCCAGCGATCATGGAGTGGGTGGAGAACAGAATTTTCTTTCATCTCATTTTGGTTATTTAATATCACTCAAAGCTCTATTTTCTCTTTCCAGTATTTGAAAAAAGAGGGAAGCAATGAAGACAGGGCCCCCCACCTCCACTCACCCCTGCACCTGGTCCCACTGTGGGGCATTGTGGCCACACCCCACCCGCCTGGAAACAACAATCTAAAGTTCCCCCACTCTGGTTCCTCTGAGGCTGGGTGAGGTCAAGGAGCTGAGAGGAGAAGGGGACCCAGGGATGGATGCCTATGAGATAAGAATTTAGGGGAAATCTGCGCACCAAGAAAAGGCCAGACGGGTAGAATTAAGGATCAACAAATACATGAACAAAGTCTTACTTCTCTAAAGGTCAAAAGTCAGCTAAGTATAGACTGTCACCAAGCCACTCCTATATATAACTGTCCTGGTCTCAGCCAGCTGTCAGCCTCTCTCAGTCCGGAGCTGAGTAACGTCCCAGCCTCCCAGGCCCCCGAGCACGGCACCAGTTCTGAGCCAGAGCGGGAGTGAGGCCTCTGACTTCTACTTGGCCCCACGCCAGTCCCCTCCGGGCCCACATTTCTGGCTCTCCCCTCCCCTCCCCTCCTCCTGCTGTGTATGAAGGTCCTCGCCACCCTGCTGCTCCAGACCCCAGGACCCCCTCCTCCCAGGTTCCCCAGGTCCAAAGAGACCTCGACATCCAGCAGCTCTGAAAGTGCAAAGATCTCACTAACAGGACAGACTTGGCCCTTCTCGTCCATGCCCTGGCTGTGTCATCTTCCTCCGTGGACCCAGATTCCCGCGTTCCTACTTCTCAGCCCCACCTCCAGCCATGTCCCATCTACTTGGCCATCCCCCAGCAAGCAAACCACTCACTACCACCTTCATCCTTGCAGGGGCCACTTTCCTTGCCCTTCCTCCTTCCTGCCCCCAGAAGGTCCACTCTGTCCTCACCCATCCGTCCGTCAGTCTCTCAGTTCTCCTCTGTGAGGTCTCTCTGCCTGCACTCTCTGCGTGACTCCAAGCGTGCCAGAAACTTCCCGCCACTTCCTGGTTCTTATCCCCCTGCTTTCAGGGTGTGCCCCAGGAGGGCAGAGACACATCTGCTTCAGCCTTTATGACTCCCCTCACCCCAAACTGCCCAGCCCTGGGCTCTGGCCGTGTGCACCTTGGCCCACGGGGGCTGACCCTCCGGTTCCTTCACCTGCAGAGAGAGACTCCCGTGAGCATGAGGAGCCCACCACCTCTGAGATGGCCGAGGAGACCTACTCCCCCAAGATCTTCCGACCCAAACACACCCGCATCTCCGAGCTGAAGGCTGAAGCAGTGAAGAAGGACCGCAGAAAGAAGCTGACCCAGTCCAAGTTTGTAGGGGGAGCTGAGAACACTGCCCACCCCCGGGTCATCTCTGCACCTGAGATGAGACAGGAGTCTGAGCAGGTACATCTCGTGGATACCCTCATTCCCTCCCGGCTTTTGACCTTTTCCTGCATCTAAATGGACATTCATGGCAGCAGGAGGTGCTTAGGCCAGACCCGGCAGAGGACCTGCAGCCAACCATGATGGCTCAGCTTAGGATGTGGGAGGAGAGTTTCCAGAGCATACACTTGTCAGGGCGAAGGGCTTGTGCTAGTAAGTGGGAATAGAGGCAGTGCTCATTTGCGGAGAGTGTGTGCCAGCTCAGCGGCCATGCACCAGGTACCTGGGCCCTGCAGCTGTGTCCAGTCCAAAGCAGAGACTGAATATTCTCCTAGAGCATCTAGACACGGGCACCTCTGGACATGGTTACTCAGCAGAAGAGAAAAGCTGCAGGGGAGGGGGTGACCTGGAACACAAAAGAGAAAGTATGGCTCTGTACCTGGCCAAAGGCAGGCTTTGTGATCCCAGCGCACGTGACAGGTGACAGGGAGGAAAGAGCTTTGGCAGTAGATGATTAGCACCAAAGGTGGTGACTTTCCTCCCGAGACCCTTCGGCCCCCACCCCCTGGGCCACTCGTCAGCACAGCTGGGTGGTTTTCCCTTGGTCTCGCCATGCCTCTCACCCTCCTGTCCACACAGGGCCCCTGCCGCAGACACATGGAGGCTTCCCTGCAGGAGCTCAAAGCCAGCCCACGCATGGTGCCCCGTGCCGTGTACCTGCCCAATTGTGACCGCAAAGGATTCTACAAGAGAAAGCAGGTATGTCCCCTGCCCTGAGCTCCCAGGCTCAGATGGCTCCGAAAATGGCACCTGCCAGGAAACTCCACCTTGGGCAAGTGCCTAAGATTTCCACCGTTAACCGCTTACTGTTTCCCGGGCCTCAGATACCCATTCATATACCACGATCATGACTTTCCACATTCCCTACTAGGCTGCAATCCATTCCCTCATTCCCTTTTATGCCGTAATCCACTATGCTTTCCACAGGTCACCTTAGCTAGGTGAATGTATTGCAAGAGGAAACTCTGTAACACTATCGCACAGCACGTATCATTGGTGTACCGCACACTCAGAAGTTTAAGCCGTATTTTCTCTGTGTACCACCTGAAATCAGCTCGCGTCCCTTCACAGCCAGGCTCCCCTTTGGGCAACGGTTCTCAGATTTCCAAGGGCATCTGATCCCCGGAGGGCATGGCTGAAGGCTGGGCCCCACCCCTGTAGTTTCTGATTGGTAGACCTAGGGTGGACTCTGGGGTGGACAGGTGACCCTGATGCTGCTTTAAGGACACCAATAATCTAAATGTATGAGCCAGGCCACACTGGGGCAAATCGTGGCTCTGCCGCTTACTAGCTGTGTCCCCTTATTCATCATTTAATGTCTCTGTGCCTCCACCTTTGTGTAAAATGGAGAATGAGGAGTAAGTGATTGATCTTTGTAAAGCACTTAGAACAGTACCTACTGCATACCAAACGCTGAGTGGTGTCTGGTACAGGATAACACCACAAATGATGCCTCCTCCTGTTATTACTATTGCCATCGTCATTATTATTGGATCATAACTCTCTTGAGAATCCCTGCAGAGTTTCAGGCTGGGGGGGACTCGAATGGGTAATATTTTAAAAGGGACTGTAAGCCAGGCACAGCGGCTCACGCCTGTAATCCCAGCTACTCCAGAGGCTGAGGCAGGAAGATCACTTGGGCTCAGGAGTTCTAGACCAACCTGGGCAACATAACAAGATCCCATCTCTGAAAAGGAAGGAAAGAAAGGGATTGAAGGAGCTAGCCAAGGGTAGGCTGCCTAAATTCACATTTTTCCCTGGGTCTTTCCATGAAACAGGGACACTAGAAACCCAAGGGTTGGGTCTAGCGCCCTCAACTCTCTGGAGATGAGAGAGTCTTGTCTTGGGGTAGAGAAGAGGCAGGACAGGGAGAAGCAGAGCCCCAGGGTGCGGCGTCCTCACAGCCTGTTGCTCTACTCACCCCAGTGCAAACCTTCCCGTGGCCGCAAGCGTGGCATCTGCTGGTGCGTGGACAAGTACGGAATGAAACTGCCAGGCATGGAGTACGTCGACGGGGACTTTCAGTGCCACACCTTCGACAGCAGCAACGTTGAGTGATGCGTCCCCCCGAAACCCTTCCCTCACCCCCTCCCACCCCCAGCCCCGACTCCAGCCAGCGCCTCCCTCCACCCCAGGACGCCACTCATTTCATCTCATTTAAGGGAAAAATATATATCTATCTATTTGAGGAAACTGAGGACCTCGGAATCTCTAGCAAGGGCTCAACTTCGAAAATGGCAACAACAGAGATGCAAAAAGCTAAAAAGACACCACCCCCCTTTAAAATGGTTTTCTTTTTGAGGCAAGTTGGATGAACAGAGAAGGGAAGAGAGGAAGAATGAGAGGAAGAGAAGGGAAGGAAGTGTTTGTGTAGAAGAGAGAGAAAGACGAATAGAGTTAGGAAAAGGAGGACAAGCCGATGGGCAGGAAGGAAAGGCACCGAGACCAGGGAGGGGCCCAACTTTCACATCCAGCCCTGGCCTGGGGTCGGGAGAGGTGGCCGCTAGAAGATGCAGCCCAGGATGTGGCATTCAATGACACTCTTGGGGTTTCCCACTATGGATTGGTCAGGGGGAGAAAGGAAAAGGCAAAACATGCCAGGGCCTCTCCCGGATCTGTCTCCTCCTCTAGCCAGCAGTATGGACACCTGGACCCCTGAACTTCCTCTCCTCTTACCTGGGCAGACTGTTGTCTCTCCCCAGATTTATAAAAACAAAAATGCATTCCATTCCTCTGAAAGCAAAACAACTTCATAAATGAGCGATATTAGAGAGGTTTTCGGAAGCAGATCTATGAATATGAAATTCGTGTGCATATTTCATTCCCCAGGCAGACTTTTTTAGAAATCAATATATGCCCCAAAATTGGAAAGACTTGTTCTTCCAGGGTGACTACAGTACATGCCGATGCGTGCGGTTTCAGCCCTCATTTAATTCAATTTACAAGTAGCACAGCAGCCTCTGTGGGGGAGGATAGGCTGAAAAAAAAAAAGTGGGCTTGTATTTATCTACAAGACTCCATATAGTCATATATAGGCATATAAATCTATTTTTTCTTTGTTTTTTTCTTTCTTCTTTTCTTTCAAAAGTTTGCATTAACTTTTCAAAGTAGTTCCTATAGGGGCATTGAGGAGCTTCCTCATGCTGGGAAAACTGAGAAAACCCATATTCTCCTAATACAACCACCCGTAATAGCATTTTTGCCTGCCTCGAGGCAGAGTTTCCCGTGAGCAATAAACTCAGCTTTTTTGTGGGGCACAGTGCTGGACTTGACAGTGATTCCCCACGTATATTCTTCTGCACCCACCGAGCCAGGCAGAGGCCAGTCCTCCGTGGTGCAAACAGCATGCGCCTCAGTCCATCCCGTTTTAGTCTTTAAACCCTCAGGAAATCACAGTCTCCGGACATCACACCACATGAGCCCAACAGGTCCATGACGGATCCACCCGTCCCGCCCCAGCCTTTTCCTTTCATCTGAACAGAACGTGCATTTTTGGAAGCCTCCCTCACTCTCCACACTGGCAGAGCAGGAGGGAGACTAAAGTAAGAGATGGCAGAGGGAGATGGTGGCAAAAAGGTTTAGATGCAGGAGAACAGTAAGATTGACGGTTCCGGCCAGAGTAGATGTGGGGAGGAACAGAGGGCTGAAGGGACTGTTCCATTCTAGCTTTGGCACAAAGCAGCAGAAAGGGGAAAAAGCCGATAGAAACTTCTTTAGCTTCCCTACCCTGTATGTTTTCTGGGATTCGAGAGGAAAGAGAGGAAAATGGGGGAATGGGTTGCAAAATAGAAATGAACTTAATCCAGGCCACAGAGCCAGGGAAGGTGGGTAACTTTAGGAGGATGCTAGACTTTAGAAGCCAGATAGGAAGAATCAGTCGAAACCGGCCATGCTTTGGAAGGGACAAGACTATGCGCTCCGCTGCCCACCTTCAGCCTGCAAGGAGGCACGGAGGCCCACCAGTCTTTCCGGCTCTTCCTCCATTCTGGCCAGTCCCTGCGTCCTCCCTGGGGTGGAGGGTGGAAGGAAGGCCGGAACAAGCAGGGAACGCATGATTCAGGGATGCTGTCACTCGACAGCCAGATTCCGAACCAAGAAAACTCCCATTCTCCAATGACTTCCTCAACCAGTGGGTGGCCTTGTGACTGTTCTTTAAGGCTGAAGATATCCAGGAAAGGGGGCTTGGACACTGGCCAAGGAGACCCCTTCGTGCTGCGGACACAGCTCTCTTCACTCTTTGCTCATGGCATGACACAGTGGAGACTGCCTCCAACAACGAATTTGGGGCTACGAAAAGGAATAGTGAAAAAGCAAATCTGTTTCAACTGATGGGAACCCTATAGCTATAGAACTTGGGGGCTATCTCCTATGCCCCTGGACAGGACAGTTGACTGGGGACAGGAGAAGTGCTCAATCTTCATGAGACAAAGGGGCCCGATAGGGCCAGCAGCCACAAGGACTTGACCTGCCGAGTCAGCACGCCCCACCTCTCTGCACAGCTGTGCCCTAAACGCAACTCACGTTTCTGTGTGTCTTAGGCCAGTATCCCAAACCTCTTCCACGTCACTGTTCTTTCCACCCATTCTTCCTTTGCATCTTGAGCAGTTATCCAACTAGGATCTGCCAAGTGGATACTGGGGTGCCACTCCCCTAAGAAAAGACTGAGCCAGGAACTACAATCTCCCCCCACATTCCTCCCAGCCTGGACCTGAGAGGGGCTCTCTCTTCGCCCACTGTGTCTGGACTTTGGGCGGGCTTCTGCCCCTCACATTGGCTTTTTGCTGCCAGCCATCAGGTGGGGGATTAGAGCGTGGTGTGAGTGTGCCAGACTCTTCTGGTTTCCAAAGTTCGTGCCTGGTAACCCAAACCTGTGAGTCTCTTCTGCATGCAGGGGATTCTCATGGCCAGTTGGTCACTCCCTAGAGAAGCTGGGCCTTCATGGACACATGGAACTAAGCCTCCCAAATGGGAGGTCTGGCTGGACCCAGGGTGGGAGACCCTGGGAAGGGAAGCACTGGAGGAAGACGGCACCTGTTCCCCTGTGGCAGGGTGCAAGGTAGACAGGTTTGGAATGGTGTGGGCATGGCAATCTAAGCAGGGCTCTCTTTGACTCCAGGCTGGCCTTTGGCCGACTGCCTGCTCACCCAGAGACCTTGGACTCCAGGCTATCCATGGCTCTGGGTCTAAGTGCTGCCCACTCCCACACTCACACCCACAGAAGAGACCCACAGAAGGTCTCTCCCATCCGCTTTAGACTCGTGCCTCACTCCAGCAGTGGTGAAGATCCTCTGTCTTTCCCACGACTGCCAGGAGATAGGGAAGCCCAGCCAGGACTGACCCTCCTTCCTCCAGCCTGCCCCGACCCACCTGGCAAAGCAGGGCACGTGGGGAGGAAGAGACTGGAACCTTTCTCTGACAGCCAGGCCTAGACAGACAGGCCTGGGGACACTGGCCCCATATGGGGAGGAAGGCAGGCGCACGAGGTCCAGGGAGGCCCTTTTCTGATCATGCCTCTTCTCTCTCACCCCATCTCCCCACCACCACCTCTGTGGCCTCCATGGTACCCCCACAGGGCTGGCCTCCCCTAGAGGGTGGGCCTCAACCACCCTGCTCCCACCACCCAGCGCTTAGCGAGACAGGGCTGCCAAGGCAACCGCCAAGCCCCCCTTAAGGTGGGACAGTACCCCGGACCCATCCACTCACCCCTGAGAGGGCTCCAGCCCAGGATGGGAACCTCAGAGAAGAGCTCTAAGGAGAAGAAACCCCATAGCATCAGAGAGGACACGTCTGGCTTCCAAGAGAAAGGAGGCTCCGTTTTGCAAAGTGGATGAGGGACGAGGGACGGGGGTTTCACCAACCAGCAACCTGGGCCTTGTACTGTCTGTGTTTTTAAAACCACTAAAGTGCAAGAATTATGTTGCACTGTTTCTCCACTTTTTATTTTCTCTTAGGCTTTTGTTTCTATTTTAAAACATATTTTCTTGGTTTTCTAATGGAGTATATAGTTTAGTCATTTCACAGACTCTGGCCTCCTCTCCTGAAATCCTTTTGGATGGGGAAAGGGAAGGTGGGGGGTCCGAGGGGAAGGGGACCCCAGCCTCCCTGTGCCCGCTCACCCCACTCCACCGGTCCCCAGTCACCAGCCGGAGTCTCCTCTCCACTGCCACTGTCACACAGTAGCCCACATGGATAGCACAGTTGTCAGACAAGATTCCTTCAGATTCCGAGTTGCCCACCGGTTGTTTGTTGTTGTTGTTGTTGTTTTGTTTTGTTTTGTTTTTTTTGAAGACAGCAATAACCACAGTACATATTACTGTAGTTCTCTGTAGTTTTACATACATTCATACCATAACTCTGTTCTCTCCTCTTTTTTGGTTTCAACTTTAAAAACAAAAATAAATGATGATAATCTTTACTGGTGAAAAGGATGGAAAAATAAATCAACAAATACAACCAGTTTGTGAGAAAGAAAAAAAAAAGCAGAAAAAAAAACACGAAAAAACCATCTGAATGCGGAAGAGCTTAAGCTCGGCTCCTGTTTAGCATTTTGTACTTAAGGAAATAAAACACCAACAAAGGATCTCACATTTTCTTAAAAAGTGAAGATTGCTGTATACTATTTATTCAACGTATAATTTATGTTACTCCTTGATCTTTGTCTTTTGTCATGACAAAGCATTTATTTAATAAAGTTATGCATTCAGTTAGCCTACGTCGGCTTCCTCCGAGGGCTCAGGGAAGGCAGGCAGCAGGGGAGGCGAGCCCCCGATTCTCCTCGGGCCACAGCCGGGAGGGGATGGAGAAAGGCCCCCGGCGGGATCAAGGCTGAGCGACTGCTCCGTCCAGAGAGAACCCCCCATCCCCCATCCCCCAAGACAAGCCCTCGCACTGGAGCTCCAGTGGCCCCTTCCCCATCCGTTGGAAAGCCACCACAGTCGCGGAACCCAGGGCAGCCTACATCACCTCCTCAGGCCTCCATTTCCTTGTGGGTAAAACCTCATAGAGCTGCTGTGAGGATTCAGCCAGTTAATGTCCCCAAAGCCCTGAGAACTGGGAACATTCGGCACGTGTTCCCCTACTGTTCTATTAACGATTATTACCATCTTTCCATCTCAGCCCTTGCTATGAAGTCAAGTGGCCTTCATCCACCCTTAGACAAATGAGAAGTTTCTGCTCCTTGGAGAAGATTTTAAGGAAGGCATTTCCAGAATGTTCCTCAATCCCTCCTCCCACTGCCTTGTAAACTTATAACTCCCGGGAACCTCTGGCCAAGATAAACTCTCCCTCTGGTTCCTACCCAACCTCCACCGCTGTCTGTGCCCAATGGCACCCCTGATGTCAACCCTTGGGCACTGAAGAGCACAGTTCTTGCACCCTCCGACCTTCTGCTGCCTCACCCTGTTGCTTTCCTCCCTCCTAGGCCCCTTCGTCCCGAGGCTCTTCCCCTACGGCTCCTCCCGGTTCACAGAGCTGCACAGCACACTGCCCGTTAGGCACCCCACTGACCGCACCCCCCAGAGCCTCAGGTCCGGGAGCACAGAGGGGAGATGGAGGCGGTGGCATCCTCACTCTGCCCAGCTCAATGGCTGAGGCTGCCCAGAAACCATATGTCCCGTCCTGTCCTAGTCACAGGACAAGTGGAGTCACCGGGAAGTCCCTGCCTTGCCAGTGGCCTGATTTGCCACCAGGCACACCTCCTTCTGGGGTGGCTGAGCCACTTGCCTGACACCTGTCAGCACCAGGTCCCTCAGGTTCACAGAGTAGTCTATCCAGCCAAAGAGCACGGCGTTTGGACGCCTGTCACTCAGCCCGCCCTGTAGTCACCTGGGAAGCCAGGGAGGTTCCCATGCCGCTCTCTCAGGCTACCGGGGCCCAGCAGTGGAGGTAGAGGAGGAGGAGGTGGAGGATGCATTAGGAGGTGCACAGAGGGAACAGGCACCTTCTCTGCTTTCCTTTCCAGGGGTGCCTCGAGTAGGGGGACAGCAAGAGGAACTACAGGAAAGCCTCCCATGTGGCACCTCCTGCCCCCAGACTGTCTCCTGGCTTCTCCAGGGGAAGCTGCTCACCCTACTATTGCACGCACACTGCCTGGAGCAGGTGCCAGCCAGGATCCTTCTCCCCATTGCTCCTCCCCGGAGGCTGTCACACCCCGCCCCCTGCACAACCCTATCCCTCTCCACTGTGGTCCTCTCTTCCCCTTTCATCTCCTCCTACACATATAACCCACATCTGTGAATCCCTGCTCACAGCCCGTGGCCATCAAGGACTATGGCTCTGGACGGACTACTCCACCCCTGTCCCCCCACCACCCTGCACCACCCGTGCTCAGTGGGACAACCCACACAGCCCCTTAGCGACAGCACCATTCCCCTGGGGTCCTCGCGGTTCAGCAGCCCAGAAACTCTGTCTCCCTCCCTCTCCCCAGTGGTATGCTGCTGGTCCCAGCGCTGCGACACACCATCTGCCTTTCCCTGCATCCACTTAAGCCACACTCTAAGCTCTGGGACCCCCAAGGTTCCACATTTAAAATCTGAAAACCCCACTCTCCCATTCTAATCGTAGTCTATCACGAGACTGAGAAGAATGAGACAAGAGACCGGAGACGGTTTTACCTAAGAGAGACAGAGAGCCTTTGCTCGCCCCTGCTTGAGTTTTCAATCCATCAGCTCTCTCTAGCTCTGCTGCTTTGCCTAAGGAGACCGAAGCCCACAGCTCCACGCTTGGTGTCAGCTTGTCTTGGGCTCCCCTGCCCTGCAGCACCTCAGCCCTGTCGGGTCGGCACTGTCCCTCCTACATGGCACTGCTGAGCCCCGCAGGGAAGAGTAACACTATTGGGTGAGCTGACATCCCCCCAGAATCCCCAGGCTCAGAGGACCCCACATCCTGCCTGGGAAACCTATTAGGGGCCCCAATCGGATTATTTCCCCCACTTTGCCCTCATTTCTCCAATGCATTGTACCACCTTCCCTCATTCCTAGCAAACACCCTTACCTTCTCCCTATCAGAGAAAACCAAGGCCAGCAGGTGAGAACCTTCCCGTCTCCCTATCCCAACCCCTACAAAGCTACCCACAAAACCACCCACCGCACTCTTGTCTCCTCCCCTGCCAGTCCTCCTCTATTCCCAAAGACAGCCGCTTCCTGTGCGCTCCCCACCTGCTGGTCGGCCTCCAACCCATCAACCATCCCATCTCCCCTGTGTTGGTGACAGAGGAAAGGGGGAGGGAATAGAGATGAACCATGGCCTGCAGACAGAACTGATGGACCTGCTCAAGAATTGACATCAGATGAGAACGAGGGAAAGTCAGGGGTGTCTTCTCCACCCAGTGTCCCTCAAGCAACTCAAATACAATTTGTTCCATGTTGAACTCATCCTGTAAGCTCAGGCACTTGGCCTCTCTTATCATTTTATCATATGCCTTACAAAGTAGAAGTTCAGTAACAACACAATTTGAACTCATCATCTTCCCCACTAAGCCATCCCTCTTCCTTCTCTTAATTCTTCTTTAGCCCCCTCCTCTTCTTCCCCGTTCTTCCTCCTCCTCCTATTTGCTGTCTCAGAGAACGACACTGCATCCACCGAGCTGTCCAAGCCCAACCTCCGGCCTCAGTCCTGCCTCCTCATTTACCCCTTCCATCCGATAAGCCACCAGGTGCCAGGAATCAGTGACCTCACAGACCACCCTCACCCTCAGCCCTTCTCTCCATCTCCCTGGCCCTGATTCATTCAAATCATGCTAACTTCTCCCCTGGATCCTTGCAATTCCTCCTGCAGGAATGTTCCACCCACTCCCACTCCATGTCTTGTCCTCCACGCTGGACATCACAGTTGCAGTTCACTTTCTTTTTTTTTTTTCTTTTTTTGAGATGGAGTTTTGCACTGGGGTGCCATGGCGCAATCTCAGTTCACAGCAACCTCCGCCTCCCGGGTTCAAGCAATTCTCCTGCCTCAGCCTCCCAAGTAGCTGGGATTACAGGCAAGTGCCACCATGCCCAGCTAATTTTGCACTTTTAGTAGAGATGGGGTTTCACCATGTTGGTCAGGCTGGTCTTGAACTCCTGACCTCAAGTGATCCACCCTTCTCGGCCTCCCAAAGTGCTGGGATTATAGGCATGAGCCACTGTGCCCGGCCCAGTTCACTTTCTAAACACCAATCCAATCATGCCCATCCTCTGCCTAACTTCCTTTCTCGGTACTTAACTTTTGGTCCAGAGTTCAAATCCCTCAGCAACACACCCCAAGTCGTTCCTGATGTGCCCTGGCTTCCTCTTCCTCTCGCTTCTCTTCCACCTGCCGCCTCCCTTCACCACACGTATCCCCAGCCATGTGCTGGTGTCCAGGGTCATCGTTCATCGTTCAGTCATGACTTGAAGGTTTTGCAGGCCAGGCATGGTGGTGCACTCCTGTAATCCCAGCATTTTAGGAGGCCAAAGTGGGAGGATCACTTGAACCCAGGAGTTCGAGACCAGCCTGGGCAACATAGTGAGACCCCCTGTCTCTACAAAATAAAAATTAGCCAGGCATGGTGGTGCATACCTATAGTGCTAGCTACTTGGGAGGATGAGGTAGGTAGGAGGATTGCTTAAGCCCAGGAGCTCAAAGCTGCAGTGGGCTATGACCATGCCACTGCACTCTAGCCTGTGCAACAGAGTAAGACCCTGTCTCTAAAAATAAATAAATACAGACATGAAAATAAGATAAAGTCTCTGCACATGCTGCTCCCTCTGTCTGAACCCCAGCCCCCAACACCCACACCTGCACACACATGCATGTGTGATGCACACACGTCCTCCCGCTCCTCTCCCCAATCTCAGTTTCTTCCTTCCAACTCTGCCTTCACCCTCTCTGAGACACCTTCCCTGACACCAGACTTAACTATTCCTCCTAACTGCCCGACATCCCCTGCTGGAGGGGTACCGCCATCCATGGAGGGCCATCTCTGGGTTTCAGGGCTGTTTCCTTCCACAAGAATCTCAGTCCTTCAGGACAAAGGCCGTAATCTTCTTCATCTCCATCATCTTCATAGCCTGACATCCTAACACTGAGCCCGGGATACAGTGAGAGCTACTGTGTGTGTGTGTGTGTGTGTGTGTGTGTGTGTGTGTGTGTGTGTAATACAGTCTCACTCTGTTGCCTAGGCTGGAGTGCAGTGGTGCAATCTCAGCTCACTGCAACCTCCACCTCCCAGGTTCAAGTGATTCTCCTGCCTCAGCCTCCCAAGTAGCTGGGACTAAAGGTGCCCGCCACCGCATCCGGCTAATGTGTGTATGTGTGTGTGTGTGTGTGTGTGTGTGTGTTTAGTAGAGACGGGGTTTCATCATGTTGGCCAGGATGGTCTTGAACTCCTGACCTCAGGTGATGCACCCGCCTTGGCCTCCCAAAGTGCTGGGATTACAGGTGTAAGCCACCATGCCAGGCCGAGAGCTATATTTAGGCAGCACTTACCATGTGACAGAAATGATTTTATATTCTCAAAGCCAATCTTTGAGATAGAAACTATCCCAATATTTAAAGAGGAAGTAAATGAGATTCACAGAGATTAGAAATATCTCCAAAAGCACATAACTCAAGAGAGTCCAATTCTGTTCAAAGACCACCTCACCTCCACGGTCACACTTTTAACCACCACATCTTATTATGTAGCTAGTATTCAGGACACATCGAACAGATTCAGGGACGACAGTGGTGACTGTCCAAATATAGAGGGCATAAGAAGAGGGGTAGCCCCATGGGCATGACCTGTGCAGTCACACAGGGCTGGCGCTTGGTTTAATGTTCTGCTATTTCTGTCTTCACATTCTTAGTAATTTCTGAATAAGAGACTCCATATTTTTATTTTGCCCTGGATCCTATAAATGAAGTCAACCAGTTCTCCATAAGAACCACACAGGAAGCAAGTTTCAATGCAGACTCCCAGGCTCCTCCCCGAGCTTCTAACTCAGGGGGTCTGGGATAGGGCCAGTAGTAACAAGGTCTCCAGCTGACTCTTTCTGGACCACTCCTCTTCAATGCCACAGACTCTCCAAGGCCAGATGTATGCTCAGCTGCAGTTCCACAAGCTGCCACACAGTGGCAGTATAGCCCCGGTGTTTGCTTAACTTTTAAAGAGGCAGATGTGCCTGACATCTGCAAGATCACCGCCCAGCCAGCCATCTTCCCACATGGATGCAATGATGCTTCCTCTCGGCAAAGGTTTCTAGCTCGCACTGCGCATCAGTTAGTGTGGTTCCTGCAGCTAGAGCCACAGCAGAGGTGCTGCTCACCCACTCACCCATAAAAGCTACCTCTTCAGAGGGTTGGGTACAAGAGCACTTACGGTAATGGAGGGGAAATGGGCAAGGAGGCTGTGGCATCCTCAGAAGCCCTCTGCAAAAGTTCAAAGAAGGGACAAGGTGGCAACCCTGGGGCGTGAGGTCTGGCAAACAGCTGACCCAACAATGGTCCCATAGTAACCCCTCCCATTTTATACAGTCCTATAGTTTTCAAAGCACCTTCACATCTAGTCTCACACTGATACCACCCTGTTATTTGAGGCTGATAACATCCCCAACAGACAGATGCGAGAAGGTGGATGGCATAGCCCCAGGCGATGGAAAACGAAGTGGTGGGAAAGGATCCAAGCCCAGGTGTCCTGACTACGGCATTCTTCTTGCCTTATCCCTGGTCCACAATCACCATGGAACCTAAGGAAGGAAAAAGAACCTGCCTGGGCTCCGTGGCAGACCATTACATCAGAATGTCTAAAGCTGAGGTACTGGCATGAGTTTTTGTTTTTGTTTAAGTGCCCCCGTCGAGTCAAATGTTCACCAAGATTGAGAAACACCAGGCTTCCCAGGAGAGCAGGCACGGGCTGCTCCACCCAGGGATAGCAGCTCCACCCGGGGACAGCAGCCGCGGTGCTGACTGCTCTTTGCAGCAACTGAGAGGACCGGGGGGAAGGGCCAGCTGCAACACGCATGCGCTGAATGAAAGCCAGTCAGACCCCACGCAGGGACTGCTGAGCTTCAGGCCCCAGGTCCATCCAGTGCCCAGAGCCCTCTAGGCCCTCTCCAAGCGTCCCACCTGCTTCCACCCACAGGACTTGTATAATTCAGGGGTGGGTGGGTGCCACGCGCTGGAGTTAGGGGTCCCCAGACCCAGGGCAGGAGAGTTTGGGCACTTCTGGGGACCCTTTCCTCATCTGTAAAGTGTAACTAACAATAGTGCCTGTTTCATGGATGCACAAGGATCCACTGAATGAATACTTTTGGGGCAGTGGCCAAGTGCTGGCCTTGGCCCGGGGCAGCCTAGAACACACCCTCCTGGCAGGACTCCATCTATTCTTGGGGATCTGGTTTTCCCGCACTCCAAGAAAGCTCATCTTGTGCCATTTCCGAAAGCTGTCTTGCATTCCAGCTACACTTATGTCACACCTGGTAAAGGGCCCGCCATCCCTCCGCCTCCCCACACTCACCAGATGGAAGGTCTGGAAGGTAATGGATTGGGCCAGGCCCCTGGGGAGCCCCTCCTCTGTGGGAAGGGCTCAGACTCCAGCCACAGGAGAGGGGAGTGACAGGAGAGGCCAGGCCCTGGACCACGTGCTGAGGAAGGTTAGGGGGCAGGGACTGTGGGCCTCGAATGCTGAGCTTTCTCCCCCCATGGCGCGTCACAAAGGCAGGGGTGGGGGTGCATAAGACCCCTGGAATTCACTGGAGTTGAGAGGCCAGAAGAACAGAGTGGCAGAGGTAGGTGAGCTCTGATGTGGAACTCTGCTAAGGAAACAGAACGCATTCTGTCTCCTTCCACAGTCTCTCAGCCTGCACACCTTGACAAATCACAGCACTTTGTTTCAATTGATATTTGCTGGTCTGGAGAGCAAATCATTTGGTCGCCTGAATTCTCAGTGGTGTCATCTTTATGAGTAAGCCAGTTAACCACAGCCCAACTCCCTTTCTTTGGGGGCTGAACAGAAATGTCTCACCCTGGGCAGGAGGGAGTTTCCTTTATTTCAGGGGCCAGACAACCCCAATCCCAACGTTTCCTGTTCCTTATCTCCCACTGCAGTGTTATCTGAATGTGGGAGGGAGGAAGCTGGACCCACGCTCCACGTCTCCCCGACCCCCACCCCATGACTCATGCTGCCCCTGTAAAGTGCCAGGCACGGGCTGCACGGGGACAGAAGCCTCACCTGAGAGTCCTAAGGCTGCACTGGAGGGTTTGATCTGGATTCAGGAGGTTCCCATTATTTCTTATTGCCATTTCATGAATGGGAAACGGAGACGGGGCCTTTCCCATTTTCCTAGGAGCCAGGGGCAAAGCTGGACGCTGGTGGGTAGGCCAACCTAGGCCAGGCTCCGCATCTCTCCATGGAAGACCCCAAAGACTCAAGCAAAAGACACACACTTTACTTTTCCTTCCTTTAATCTTATGCAAAAGGGACACAGGGGTTCAAAAATAAAAATTTCTCTTCCCCCTCCCCAAACCTGTACCCCAGCAGCTCCCCCACCACAACCCCCTTCCTCCCCCGGGGAAAGCAAGAAGGAGCAGGTGTGGCATCTGCAGCTGGGAAGAGAGAGGCCGGGGAGGTGCCGAGCTCGGTGCTGGTCTCTTTCCAAATATAAATACGTGTGTCAGAACTGGAAAATCCTCCAGCACCCACCACCCAAGCACTCTCCGTTTTCTGCCGGTGTTGGAGAGGGGTGGGGGCGGGGGCGCCAGGCACCGGCTGGCAGCGATCTACTGCATCCGCTGGGTGTGCACCCCGCGGGCCTCCTGCTGCTCATTGTAGAAGAGATGACACTCAGGGTCCCCCCGGATGGTGGGGGCTCCCTGGATCAGCTTCCCGGTGTTGGGGTTCACACACCAGCACTCCCCACGCTGCCCGTTCAGAGACATCTTGCACTGGGGAGAAAGGAGAAGAGCGTGGAGGAGCCCGCATCCAGCAATTTTCCTTCCCTCCCTCAACCCGGCATCCACTGAGCAGCCACCCCTTGCAGCTACCCACGCGCTGCTGGGTGGAGCTTCGCAACCTCAAATATGCGCCAGGGAACCTTGATGAAATGCAGATTCCCATTCAGGAGGTCCCTGGAGGGCTGGAAATTCTGCATGGCTAGCGAGCTCCAACGTGGCGCTGACGCTGCCCGCCCAGGGACCCCTCTGATTAGCAAGGCCATTCAGGACGCCCGAAGACGAAAAGACTCAGTCCCCAGTCTCAAGGGAGGTCCTATCCAGTGGAGGGAACCCAGCCTGCTGAAGCTTAGTCACACTGTAAGGTGCAAACCCTCATGTTGCGATCAAAATCAGTGTGTGCCAGGCACTGAGTGAGCAAAGACACAGCGCTTGTTCAGTTTCTAACAAATACAGTCATTTAATCCTCACAACCACTTTGTGAATTAGATGCCATCATTATCCCTGGTTTACAGATGATAAAACTGAAGCACAGATAGGCTAAGCAACTTGCCCAAGGTCACACAGCTGGTAAGAAGCATAGCTGAGATGGAAGCCAGGTATTCCCCAGGCATTCCCACTCCAAGGTCTCTGTTTTATGCATAAGCTAACTACTCCTGCAAATCACATTAGTTACCCAAAGACGCAGCAGACAGCCTGTTTTCCATGAGAAGTGATCGAGATTTTTTTCTTCTGAGCTCCAAATGGAGTTAGGCGGCTTACATTTAGAGGGCATGTACACAAATAGCTTTTAATACTAACTAATATTTAGAGGGTCAAGGTGCCGGGATGGTGAAGAGGGTGGAGGAGTGGTGAGACCCCTGGGCCATCAGCAGAGCCCTGTTCCCACCTTCTGGCTCCACACATTCACACTTTAGGTCAGCCCAGACTGCCATTAGAACCACCAGGGTAGCTTTATTAAATCCCAAAGCCCAGCCAGGTGTGGCGGCTCATGCCTGTAATCCCAGCACTTTGGGAGGTCGAGGTGGGCAGATCACCTGAGGTTAGGAGTTCAAGACCAGCCTGATCAACATGGTAAACCCCATTTCTACTAAAAATACAAAAATTAGCCAGGCGTGGTGGTGGGCACCTGTGATCCCAGCTACTCAGGAGGCTGAGGCAGGAGAATTGCTTGAACACGACAGGCAGAGGTTGCAGTGAGCCGAGATAGCGCCACTGCACTCCAGCCTGGGAGACAAGAGCAAGACTCCATCTCAAAAACAAGAAAAAGAAAAGTATGTTACGGGGAAAATATTGCATATGCACACTTGACTTTTAAACTGTGTATGAACAGAAGGTGGAAAGAGGAGGGAGAAGGGCTCCTGAGCGGTTTACTTAAACTTCATGTTCTCCAATGTATTTACAGTGTTGTTCTAGATGGCTTTTCAAAATCTTTCCAACAGCATTTCTCCATCCCTGACTCTTCATTCCCTGAGATACTTCGAAACCATGAAGGCAACTCAGCCAATGGTTGAAATCAATGATGGTGAGAGTGTGGCTCTCAGATTATCAGCCTCACCTGAGGCTTGTTAGAGCTGCAAACCTGACCTACCACGTGGCAATTTGGGGGCGGGCCCAGGAAGAGCTCCAGGTGATGCCAATGTCCGATCAAAGCTAAGATGCTTGGTTTAAGCCACTTCCCTTCTCCAAGAGCCTCCTCCTAACCCAGACTCCAAGTGAGGCCGGTGGGTGGTTGGGCGAGTGGAGCCAGCAACTGATCCGTCGCAGGCAGGGAGAAAAGCCGCACCCTCCCCGGCCTGGCAGCTCCAATTCCCATGGTGACAGGAGTCTGAGTCTCTCACTCAGCTCAGACCTCAGAGGATTATAGGCGGGTGGGGCAGAAACAAGCCACATCTGGGGCCCAGGGCTGAGGAGGAGACGCTCTGGCCTGGACTGGCCCCACACTCACCTGTTTGAGGTTGTACAGGCCATGCTTGTCACAGTTGGGGATGTGCAGGGAGTAGAGGTGCTCCAGAGGGCCCCGCTCATCCGGAAGGCGCATGGTGGAGATCCGCTCCAGGACCTGGTCCAGTTCCTGCTGGCAGGGAGTCTGCGCACACAGACAGCAGGAGACGCCCAGAGTGAGGACAGCAGGCCCACGAAGCACGCGCCAGGCGCAAGCTCAGGGAGAAGCTGCTGCACGGGGAGGGGACTTTCCCATGGTCGCACAGCCAGCAGGGGGCACAGGGACTTCTGACAGCCTGCCCGGGAATCTCCCTGCCATGCTGGGTGCCCCACCCCAGCCCCTAAAGAAAGTTGTATGGATGGGAACGTTCACTCCTCTCCTTGTTCTGTGACCGTGGCTTTCATGTGTCAGAACGGGCTCTACCTCCAAATATCGATCCAAGTGGCGGTCTCCAGAGTCTCTATGCCCCCACCCCATGCCCAAGCTCCATTTCTTTCCATAAAACCAACCAGGGCCAGGACCCAAGATGGCAGAACTGGGAAGGAAAGAGGAGAGGAGGTAGCTCAGTGAGAGAAGCATATGGCAACAAGAGTGACTGAGTTTCAGGCCAGGTGCAGTGGCAGGCACCTGTAATCCCAGCGCTTTGGGAGGCCGAGGTGGGAGGATTGCTTGAGTCCAGGAGTTTGAGACCAGCCTGGACAACATAGTGAGACCCCCATTCCCACAAAAAAAAAAATACAAAATTGGCCAGGTGTGGTGGTACATGCCTATAGTCCCAGCTGCTCAGGAGGCTGAGGAAGGAGGATCACTTGAGCCCAGGAGTTGGAGGCAGCAGTGAGGCGTGATGGCACCACTATACTCCAGCCGGGGCAAGAGAGTGAGACCCCATTTCAGGGGGGAAAAAAAAAAGAGTAAGCAAGTTTCAGGGACTCTGTCTTCATCTCTGGGATTCATTTTCTTTGTCTATGTTCCAAAACCGTACAGAAATGTGGAGGTTTTAGAAGGAAAGAACATCAAGAAACCACATGTCCAGTCTATTTCACAGCCAGAGATACTGATTGCCCCAAAGGTCACTATGTTCCACAACTATGTTTGTGGAAAGAAAGGTGCTTTGCCCACAGGTCACACCAGACGAGGGTCCTATTGGGATGCCCTCCTCCAGCTGAGACCCCACTTTCCTTGTCCTCCCACCCCTCCCACCAGGCCTGACCCTCACTGACCCTCGCAGGGGGCGGTCGCAGCTTCTTGGGCTCCTCCAGGCCGAGGTGATGTTTGCCACCCTTGCCCATCTGCCGGTGCTGCTCAGTGACCTTCTCCCGGAACACAGCCAGCTCCTTCATACCCGACTTGAGGGGCTTCCGGCCTGCACTGCCTCCCCCGCCCAACATGTTCATGGTGCTGTCCACGTGGTTCTCCACCAGGCCTCCTTCCGAGTGGTCATCGCCATTGTCTGCCGAGACAGGAAAGGAAGAAGAGCTCCAGGTCCAGTTTCCCAGAGAGACGTGCCCTCCGGGAGCCACCTGGACTGTAACGATGATGAGGGTGGAGATAACGCACGGCTAATGAGTGCTGATAGCCTGTCAGGGCCCGTGCTGAGCAATTTACACGGATGATCAATTTCAGCTTCACCCTAACTCTTAGGTGGGTACCACCAGCACCCTCCCCAACTTTCAGAGACAGAGAATTTGAGGCTCACAGAGGTCAGTTACTTGACCAAGATCACAAATCTGAAAAGTGATGGATTCAGGATTTGAACTCAGGCTGTCTGGCTCTAGAAGAATGACAGGGACCCTCTTACAGGGCTGGGGCAGAACAGAGGCGCACAGAGGGACGAATGTATTCGAAAGGTCCTGACCATGGAATGGGTTTAAGTCCTTTTTGGGACCCCCCAGATTCTCCCACCATAACCTCCAGTTTAAAGTTCTTCATTTTTGGTCTGGAAGAGCACCAATGAGTTGAGTTTTTTTAAAACTTGTGCCACAGACATCACTGGGCTGCAGCGTGTATGGCAAAGAAGTGGAAGGCCACATCGCCACCCAGAACCTGGTCCCAGCACCCTCCCTGCTGTCACTTTGCATTTGCCCACCTGGCCCCACCTGAGGTCCCATAGTGCTGCTCCGAAGCGGCTGCAGCTCTGCCCCACTGATGTTCCCTCGTTCCCAAGTCTGTCTATGCAGCCCACCCCAACCCCATTATACTGAGAGCACCAAGAACAGGGACTATGACTCCTTCCACTTCATAGCTTCAGCTTACTGCAGGGCACGAAGCTTCGTGATGTCTGTCCAAGAAGCATCCATGAAGTCCCCTTAGACTTTCTTCAACCTTTTGTGTGCACAGCCCAGGTGAAGGAGGCCTTGAAAGCAGCTCCAGCCTGCCACGGTCTCACTCTGGCTGACGCACGTCCAGCCAAGGGAGGCAGAGGGGATCTGAATCGCACAGCAGAGCTGTAACCGGGTGACAAGCCCCGGCAAGCTCCAGAAGGGCAGGGCCTCACACCGCCCAGCCCCAGCCCCAGCCCCTTGGAATACAGCAAATAGCCCCAGACCATCCCACCCAGAGCTGCTCTCCTGCAGGTCCCAACAAGATCTGGGTGGGTACAGAGGGGTGTTTTTCAACCAGTCTTGCACATTTTCTCTTCCCCATTAATGCATCTTCAAAAACTTACAGCCCTCAGAACACAAATGAATAACTCCTATTCTATACAAGGGTATTAACTCACTCACCAACTAAAGGAGGGGGCACCTCTTCCATGCCAGGGACAGCACCGGGTGCTGGCACTCCAGCAGCACCTGCTGTCAAGGCGTGTCCAGCATAGGCCCCGGCATATGGAGCATTTGATGGAGGTTTGCCCCGTCCCTTCCCCTCCCTCCGAGCCTGATAACTAATCAGTCTTCACTTGCAGTGCGGCAGCATCCTTTAGAAGCCAGCACGCCGTCCCCAGGGTAGCAGCACTGGCTAAAGGGGTGTAGTCAGGTTAAATCCCAGCTCTGCCATTTTCTATACCAGCTGCACATGTTCTCCCCTGCACAGACGCTCTCTGTGCCTCTACTTTCTTAACTGTAGGTTGCTGGATGATAACAATTCTTTTTTCAAAGAGCTGTTTAGAGTTATGATGAAAGAAAAGCAGTTAAAAGACGACTTAGGCCGGGTGCGGTGGTTCACACCTGTAATCCCAGCACTTGGGGAGGCTGAGGCAGGTGGATCACTTGAGGTCAGGAGTTCAAGACCAGCCTGGCCAACATGGTGAAACCCCATCTCTGCTAAAAATACAAAAAAATTAGCCGGGCATGGTGGCGCACATCTGTAATCCCAGCTACTCGGAAGGGTGAGGCAGGACAATCGCTTGAACCCAGGAGGTGGAGGTTGCAGTGAGCTGAGATCACACCATTGTACTCCAGCCTGGGCAATAGAGCAAGACACTGCTCAAAAATAAATAAATAAATAAATAAATAAATAAATAAATAAATAAATAAATAACGACTTGGAGCACAGAAATTTTATAGGCAGGTTGCTAGTGGCTATTACGCTACTGGTGATGACGAATGCCCCAGTTATCTACTACTTCAGCAGCATGGAACCCAACCGAGAACAGGGAAACCAAGGAAAGTAAGCTCTGAACATCCTCATAGCCGTGTCCATGGCTGCGCATGTTTAAATGTTGGCATTCTCCACTCAAGCCGAGGGGAGAGTCATCCCGTGAAGAGCCTTGACAGTTCACAACAGCGCTGCTCCAGGAAGCCTGGCTTCTGGGTGTCTGCTTTCCAAGGCTGCCGCGGAAGAAAGTCAACAAAATGGAAGGGACAAAGAAGGAATGCATGTGGACGGTGGCAAGAGGGATCAAATGGCAGAGAGGAAAGAGAACACTAAGAAAACAAAACACACAAACTCCGGGTACATTTTGTGCGTGGCAAACAATGAATGCCACACCCCTCAACGACCCCTGGGGATTTCCGTGTCTTATAGCCCAAAACAAGAATTACGTTGATGACGATGATCTTGGGACATCAAAAGGGCGAGGGAATTAAAAGTCTACCTATTCATCATTTTAAAAGACTTATCCAAAACTGTTGAACGTCAGAAAAAAAAATCGAAACATTTAAATGTATAAAAAACCTCTGAAACCTGGAAAATTCTTTTATTTAGAATGGCGATTCCCACAGGGGCTCTGGGGAGCCTGGGTTGTAGCATAAATGAAGCCAGCAGAGATTAAATTGTTCCAGCAGCCCGGCAGCCCAGCACCACCAGCAGGAAAAGGCCGATTTAGCGTGCACCTCCAGGCTAGGTTGAAGTCCTGCCCCACCATGTCTAATCAGACCCAGACACCAGCCCACAGCTTTCCTCATCCATCCTGCCCTGCCCCCTGTGCTCCTCCACATGGACAGCAGCAGACACCCAGGGGCCCAGAGAAGCAGGCTGAGTGAGTCCCCCTGCTCAGCTGCCTGCCAGGTTCCCAAGAATAGGGACACTGAGTCACCCCATCGTGCAGTACAGATTTATTCAGTGCCAGCAGGTCCACACCCTCCTAGACGGGTGGTGTTGGGGGGAGCAACCATGGAGAAGAGCCCCCCTTCCCTCTTCAGATGGACCCCAGAGGTCAGGAACAAAAGGGTGAAAGAGAAAGGCCGGGGAAAGTCTGAGATCAGACAAACCTGGACAACAAACAGAAGAGGTCAGGTTCACTCAACTTTCCATCTCAACACTAACCTCTAATGCAGCACACAGACGCCCGTGCAGCGCACGCACTCATCTCAGGCTCCCTGCCCCTCCCCTCTTTAGGCACCAAAAACACAGGAGGAGAGCAAAGAAGCTAGAAAGTCTTCCCACGCTCAACCCCTGCATCGGAACATAGAGAAGAGCCCTTTGCCTCCATCTCAGCTACTCAGGATCAAAATGAGAAAGATAAAATGAAGTGGGAACGTCCAGTTCGCCGTCACCCGAGCCCTTCGTAGCTGAGATCACCCTTGGCGTCACCCTGCTTACTGCACCCTACCCAGCTTTCTGCCCACAGCAGCAGGAAGGATTTCTGGAGACCTGGATACCGCATTCAGAGGGTGTTAGAGAAGACAAGGGCTCTGGAAGTCTGCCGGTACTGCACCCTGCCACCATTTCTGGAACTCTCCATTCTGTGGACACGAAGTCTGTGATGCTCAGAGGCTCACCTGGCTCTACCCTTTTGGGAAGTGGCTTGGGTGAAAGCAGCCAGTCTCTATTATGGCTAGAATGAATGACATGTTGTCTGGTTGGAGAAGGGAAAGGTGGCTCATGTGTAGCGCTATCCAGGAGCTTCTCAGAAGGCTCTGCTCACCCAAACTCGATGCCTGGAACATCCTCTGGGATCGGGGTCTCCACCTCAGCACTACTAATAGTGGGCCAGATAATCCTTTGCTACAGGGGGCTAACTGTTTACTCCAGATGTTGGGCGGCATTCCTGGCCTCTACCCACCAGAAACCAGCAGCACCCTCCCCAGGTTGGAACAACAAAAAATATGTATTCATTCGTTGTCAAATGGCCCCAGAGAGGCAAAATCGCCCAGGGTGAGAATCACTGTTCTGGAGTTAGGCTTTTAGCCCAACATCTGGAAGTTGATAGCCAATTGCTGAAATGGCTCCAGGCCCCATAAAAAGCTAGTCTAGCTCCACTATATTCCGCATCCACAGCTAAGACCCCTCCGCTACCCTTCCATCTGCAATCACACTAGCCCACAGTTTCTTGGGGACAGGGCACAGGGTCTTCTCTGGGCCTCCCAGAGGACTTTCAGCCTGCAGCTCCCCCTCTTCATTAAGCCCTCTTGTACCACAGACAGTGGCCAAAGAAGCATCCCTTGGCTGCATCCCAGAGGTCAATCCAACATTAATCCTCAGAAGAAGGCCCTCTGCAATCTCTGGAAACACATTTGAAAAAGGAGAGGGGCACACACAGATAAATGTGCATTTGGGCCTGAAGGCGCCAGGCAGGGCCAACTTGTCCATTAGGCTCTGGAGGCACAGTGTCTAGGACATATTTTTATTTCTATTAACATCAGAAAAAAAATTACTTTTAGATTAAAAAGTCTTAATATACAATATGAATATATTTGCACTTATTAAACAAGTTATAAAATATGGTTTTTTGTTGATTTTTTGTTTTTTGAGACAGAGTCTTGCTCTGTCGCCCAGGCTGGAGTGCAGTGGCATGATCTCAGCTCACTGCAACCTCTGCCTTCTGGGTTTGAGCAATTCTCCTGCCTCAGCTTCTCAAGTAGCTGGACCTACAGGCATGCGTCACCATGCCTGGCTAATTTCTGTATTTTTACTAGAGACGGGATTTCACCATGTTGGCCAGGCTGGTCTTGAACTCCTTGCCACAGGAGGCCCACCTCGGTCTCCCAAAGTGCTGAGATTACAGGGATGAGCCACCACACCTGACCGTATTAGTCCATTTTCACACTGCTATAAGGAACTGCCGGAGACTGGGTAATTTATAAAGGAAAGATCTTTAATTGACTCACAGTTCCGCATGGCTGGGGAGGCCTCAGGAAACTTACAATCATGGTAGAAGGCGAAGGAGAAGCAAGGCACCTTTTCACAAGGTGGCAGGAAGAATTGCCAAGCGAACGGGGGAAGAGCCCCTTATAAAACCATCAGATCTCTTGAGAACTCACTCACTATCACGAGAACAACATGGGGGACCCGCCCCCCATGATTCAGTTACCTCCACCTGATCTCTCTTTTGACATGTGGGGATTACGGGGATTACAATTCAAGATGACATTTGGGTGGGGACACAAAGCCTAACTATATCACCTTGTCTCTGCTAAAAATAAAAAATAGCCAGGCATGGTGGTGCACACCTGTGGTCCCAGCTACCTGAGAGGCTGAGGTGGGAAATCACTTAAGCCCAGGAGTTAGAGGCTGCAGTGAGCCATGATCATGCCACTGCACTCCAGCCTGGGTGACAGAGTGAGACCCTGTCTCTAAAATGAAAAATAACCCACAGATGTCATATGCAAACCTGGCTCCAGGTCCCAGGAGGCAGGGGGTCAACTTGGCAGTGTTCCCCCAAGAGGACAAAGTTGATTTCCTGTCCTGAGATGTCCCAACCTCTCTGAGGTGAAGGTCAAGTTTGTCCACCCTCACAGAGGCCACCTGGATTCAACGGTATGTTTCATTCCATTTCTTTATTGATCTCAGCAGTGCCAATGAACACGCCAATAAGATGAAGAAATCCACAGGCCTGGTTTGCTTATGCAAGGTCTTTTAAAGATGGTTTAACAAGACCATGCGTCAGCATCTGTTTCTTTCTCCGAAACAGGCTTCTGGACTCAAATTCAGTGGCCAGATCTGAACTCCACATCTTGAAGTAGAAGTCCAGGGAAGGGAAATGAAAGACTTGACTCGGCAGAGATCAGAAAGCACTGTAGGCTGAGAAAAGCCTTCATTCCTTGTTACTGTTCCCAGCCAAAGAGATTCAAACTCCAAAATCTAACTGCCTGAGTTGGAATTCAAGTTTTTACTACTGAGCTGTGCAGCACCAGACAAGTTCCTTAAGCTCTCTGTGCTTCCATTGTTCATCTGTAAAAAGAGGACAAACAGGATGCACCTCCTATGGGCCACTGGGAGGATCCAAAGAGATGCTGCCTGCATCTACAGTGAAGACCTGGCACACAGTTAGGCGCGCATGGGGTTAGCTCTTAGCCACTTCCATTTCCTGCCTACCAGGGAAGTACCCACATAGTGCCCCCTGCCCCAGTCAGACAAGGGCATCACACGTTACCAAGTTCCTCCCATATATCCTCTTATAGGCTGCAGGAACAATCCACAGGAAAACATTCCAGATGTTGAACTCCAGCTAGAGATGGAATTTGCCCTCAGAACAAAAATACCACGTTGTATTTTTTTTTTCTGCCTAAGAGAGTTAAGTTCAGAATAATATTTATTAAGCAACCACTTACGTATGCGACTCCATGGGCTATGGTGCAAAGGTCACTATAAGAAATGGTTCTTAGCAACCCAAATGATATCAATGGAAAAGGTTCATGGGCTTGGAAATGGTTGATAGAAACCTACAAGGCCCCTGAAGAGACTTTCCCTGTAGATTAGTAAGCACTAGCTCTTCTCCCCTACATAGCATCTGGGGAAACGGGTCAACACAGAAACAAGGGATTCCACATACAGTAGGTTAAGCTTTTCCAAAGAGAAGTCAGGGAGATGACAGACAACTCCAGAGCCATTAGTTGGGGGCTTGAAGGGCAGGGGAGAACTCCCACCCCTGCCTTGGGTAGATTGCCATACCTTTCTACCTAAGACCCCTAGAGGAGAGCTGGAGATGAGGAAGGCAGATGGGATGAAAAGAAATGGACTGTTGTCCCATTTTACAGATGGCAAACCTGAGCCCAGATGGACTAGCATCTGAATTCACAGGAGCAAACACAACCTCTGCCATATCAGCAGTGCTTCACAATTATCATGGGGTCCCTACATTGTCTTTTGGCCCACCCTTACTAATGTAGCCAAGGAGAGCAGCTGGAAGCTGACAGCCCAAGAGAAAGAGCCTTTATTGTTCACTTCCATGCATTCATACCCAGGTTTTCAGACTTAATTTTGGCATAGCCCATTTTTCCAATGTAATCCTGTTTGTTGCATCAGTGATCTCACTCATCAAACTCGTGTTCGATAGAAACTGACTCCCATAAAATCTCATTTTCTCCTAGCACAACGTTCTGACCTCAGTGCTGTATTTGGAAATTGGTGATTCCTGATCTAAGAGAGGCCTGAAAAAGCTTGCTTAGGAAACTAAGCCCTGAGAATCTAAAAGCACCTCCCTGGTCCTTCCTGCTCAGAGTGTGTGGCCTCGGTCCTTATCCAGACCTGGTGAGGAAATGAGAGCTTTTCCCTACCTAGAACAATCACATCTTCCTAACAGTTCAATGTGTCTCCCTTCTTTCTTCTTTTCTTTATTCTGAAGAATGACTTTCTCCTCCTATCTCATGATTATCTTGAAATGTAAGAGCGGGGTTGGGGAAGAGGAGTACCACAGAGATGATCTAAGGCAACCCTGAACCTATCATTCCTCCAGTGGTGTTCACCTCTTGCAACAGGTAATAGCATTCCAAGCCTTTCAAGAGTTAATTCTGAGTAATGGGCCAGGGGAATGAAGGCTGGCTGCAGCTTCCTGGTTCCACCCTAGCTGGGCAGAAAACTCATATGGCTCCGTCTTCGTTAATTTCTCCCAAAAGGCACTTAGCCTTGACATATGTTGGGCAATAGAATTAAATACTAACCACCATCCTCCTCCCCCTGCTCTCTAGACGACTCCACTAAGATCCGTAACAGTGGACGATTCATTAACAAACTGGAATGAGCAGTGAACACCAGCAGTCAAGAACCCTGAATGCCAGCACTGCCCCTTGAGATTCACTCACGAGTCAGAACCTTTAACCTCTCTGGGCTCTAATTTCTCAAGTCTGAAAAATGATATTAACAATTCTGCTAAAATGATGGCTGCTGTTAAACAGGACATGATATTTTTACCCCTCAAACTCTCATTTTGGGCAAAACCAAGCTTTAGAAAAAAATGTGTGGTGGCCGGGCATGGTGGCTCATGCCTATAATCCCAGCACTTTGGGAGGCTGAGGTGGGCAGGTCATTTGAGGCCAGGAGTTCAAGACCAGCCTGGCTAACACAGCAAAAACCTTTCTCTGCCAAAAATACAAAAATTAGCTGGGCGTGGTGGCGCATGCCTGAGGTCCCAGCTACTTGAGAGGCTGAGGCACAAGAATCACTTGAACCCAGGAGGCGGAGTTCACTTCTTGCAGTGAGCCAAGATTGCACTACTGCACTCCAGCCTGAGCGACAAAGCAAGACCCTGTCTCAAGAAAAAAAAAAAGAAAGAAATGTGTGGACAATCAATTTCTTGAATGGGTAAATAAAAGCTATATCGGCCATGTGAGCAGAAGGCTAGAAGGCTAGGTGATGTCTGATCCGCAGAATGGCCAAATGCATGGAAAAAATGAGTTATGAGAGAGTTCTGCCATATGATCTATTTGCATATTTCTTCTAAAGCTTGGTTTCGATTGCATAAATTCTATATATTGCTAAATATCAAAGCTCTCTGCCATTTGATGGAAGTCCTTAAGCAAGAATGAATTTGCCTAAATTACTTTAACTTTGTTTACAGAATTTAGGGGGAGGGACAAAGGGAAGGAGGCCAGGCAGTGGCTCATAATCACCAAGCATGCTCAGTTGAGACAGGGCTCATAAACACATCAGCACATACAGGAAACAGCTTTTGTTGGAGAGAATTCAAAGCCAGTCCTCTTTGGATGGCTAATGGTGGTCACCAAACTCCATCTATCATGTGGCCACTATGTTCAATAGCACAGCCCACCAACCGGCTGGGATTAGTAATTCAGGCCATGCTAGAAGTAGAGAGGGAGGCAGAAGTTAGGAAAAAGGAAGAGTAACATGGGGGTTCTATTTGTTACCTTTTTAGCTAAAGTTTAACCTGAGGTCCTGAGACTTTGTGGGTGAGTAACACTGTTCATGTGTCTTCCCCTGACTTTTTTTTTTAAAGGTCAGAGGGAGCAGTGGCCTCTCACACTGGAATTCTGAATAGTGTGCACAGATGTCTGTGACGGTATAAGCTGGCACCCAGGACACATTCCAGCTTGGTTAATGACATCCTCCCAATTGATCCTTCTATCTCCTGAGGATACCCAGTTTCATTCACTGTAAACTCCCTTCCTATTCCTTCTCACCCCCTGAGCCCTTCCTTCCTGCAAGGGAGCCAGCCATGCAACACCTGACATCTTTCCATCCTTCAGCAACAGACCAGTCACTCCTGAGCATGGTTTTCCAACAACAGGTGGTCCCTCCTCTCCGAGTTTCCTTTGTGGTAGTAAATGACTGCAAACAGCCTTTTCAGATGTTTCAGATCCACAAGTCCCCTAGGTTAGAAGACTAAATGAGTGCAAGAACTGGCCTTTCTCTTCTGAGAATCATCTCCCTCCACTTGGAGCTACCACAGGCCAATCGCCCAGCTGAGTGCTGAAGAGCTCAGTGACCTCTGTGTTGAGTGGCAAGCCTAAGAGGCACTGGCCACTGCCCTTCCACGGTGACAGAACACCTACAGGAGATGATGCAGCACCAAGGGAGGGCAGAGAGGCCCCACCAGGCTGATGAATCCCCTCCACATCAAACCACTCTGCAAACTCTTTTTGGATTTCCTTTGAAGTACCAGCTTCTGGGTTTGAAGTCTTGGCCAAGCAGTCCTAGTGTGGGAGGAAGGACTGAGGTTCGATCCTGACTTGGCCACCACCCCTAGGATTCTGAGTGATGCTAAGCAGGGTGTTGAACTTGGGCAGGTGTCAGCGTACTCGTGTGTAAATTCAGGGAATTAGACCAGGTCAGAGGATCCCAAACACAGCTCTTCATCAGAAATCATCTGACAACCTTGCTAAAAATAAGAGCCCTGGACCCCAGCCCCAGAAAGTCAGAGGCAAGGACTAAGGAATCTGTATGTTGAGTGATACCTCTCCTCTCAAGCTCTGGCATTGCCAGGCCCCCATGCCTTTGTGATTCTCTCTGTTCTGTCTGGGTTTCCTGAAGAACTTCTTGGTGAGGAGAGAACAATGCCTCCTCTTTTCAAGAGAGGTGGTCTCAGGTACACGCTTTGCAGAGACACAGCCTTGTGAGCTCATCCACTCATGGGTTTGTAAACATACACATATGCTTGCTTGGATACATGCAGAGGGGCCTCTCCTGGCCAGGCGTCATGGAGGTTTCTAGAGCATGCTCTCATGCTGCCATCTCATTTCGGGCTCCCCCCGAGTGAGCAGAAACAGCACAGCCTCTCCAGAGCCTCCCTGCGTGTGCACTCTCCAAAGGGCTCCTTTATAAACATCAGGGTCATTCCTGGAATTGCAAAGACCTGGGGAGGATCAGGGCTGAGGCAGACAGTTTGAGAAAACAAAAACATGCTCAAATTCAGCCAAGGTCCTCTGGGGCCCTGTGAGCCACGCTGTCCTTGAAGAGCCAGAGAAATTGATATCAAGATGGCAAACAGCACTATCAGCTTTCACGCCTTTCCATGGGTCCCAGACATCTCTCCTTGGGTTCAACTAAAGCCATCCAGGAACCTGGCAAGGTGACCTAGTTGCTGAGGCCCAAGTGAGTAGACTGTGCTTGATTCAAACTTGAACCAGGGACTATGGGAATGGGAAGAATGTGCCTGACCCAGCAATTCTACTTCTCTCTACATGTGCACAGGGACACATGTACAAAAATGGTCATTACAGCATTATTTGTAGTTGTAAAAACACTATTAGCAACCAGATCCAAAAGTCTTTCAACGGCTGAATGGATAAATAAAATCAGTAGGGTAATACAAAGGAACAATATATGGCAGTTAAAAAGAATATCTCTGACCTATGAATGTCAATATTAGATCTCAGACATCTAATGTTAAGAGGGAAAAGAAAACCTCCATGTACATTTTCAATTTTTTTCACAATATTGGACAATATTGGTCTTCTATCACATATATGCATATAGATGCAATATATGGAAACATAGGCATATTAGTCATCTATCATACATATGGAAATCTACTTAGCTAAGAAAGATAAACACTAAGTACTGCATGCTAGTGGGCTAAATATCAACCACTCACAGTTCTGGGTGGTAGACTTGTGTTATTACATTGTTCTTTGTACTTTTCTGCATTTTTTAAATCTTCTTTTAAAAAAGTCACCTCTCAGGGCCGGGCACAGTGGCTCATGCCTGTAATCCCAGCACTTTGGGAGGCCAAGGCAGGTGGATCATGAGGTCAGGAGTTCAAGACCAGCCTGGCCAATATGGTGAAACCCTGTCTCTACTAAAAATACAAAAATTAGACGGGCATGGTGGCGCACGCCTGTAATCCCAGCTACTCGGGAGGCTGAGGCAGGAGAATCACTTGAACCCAGGAGGCGAAGGTTGCAGTGAGCCGAGATCGCACCACTGACTCCAGCTTGGGTGAGAGTGAGACTCCGTCTCAAAAAAATAAAGTCACCTCTCACACCAACCACCCCTCACCTTCCTCATCAAGCAGAGCTGTCAGTAACCTCAAGTGTTCCTGAAGCCCTACTGGAAGAGGACCAAACAATAGTGACATGGTGGACGTCACCACCACTCTCATTGGCCAGGGCAATGATGTTACCAGGGTCACTTGTGTACCAATTAGAACCTAGCCCTGGGCTCCTGGCCAGTTCTCTATGCCATGAAGAATTTGGAAATGAGTCAGAAAGAAGACCCAAAGATAGCAGAAGAGGGTCACAGAATTAAGAAGGGGGAGATGAAGTAATCAAGATGACTCAGGCCTGACAACTGAAAGCCAAGGGACAAACCCATCCCAGTGCTGCCCCAGGGTGCTGAGTGGTGGAGGTGTCCAAGGACCAGGAAAACCCAAGGGAAGGGAAAGAGCTGTTCTGTCTCCCCAAGGATCAGAGAGAAAACAGCCTTAAACTAAAACAGGAGACATCCAAGTTAGAAGCCTTCCAAGAATTTCATAAGAAAGAACAAAACAAGTGATAAATTGCAGATGGGAAGAAATTGCACAGACTCCCTCTGGTATAACTTAGGAGAAACCTTTTGAGGAGGAAGAAGGATGAACAATATGGCTTCCAAGTGTCCAAAAGCCACTAGATTGCATTGAAGAAAAGGACTGCTGTAGGTGGGAGGATGGGCTTGAGCCTGGGAGGTGGAGGTTGCAGTGAGCTGAGATCGTGCAACTGCATTCCAGCCCGGGTGACAGAGTCAGACCTTGTCTCAAAAAAAACAAATAAATAAGGGCCTGGCACAGTGGCTCACGCCTGTAATCCCAGCACTTTGGGAAGCCAAAGCTAACGAGTCTCACCCTGGCTAACACGGTGAAACCCTGTCTCTATTAAAAAATACAAAAATTAGCCAGGCATGGTGGCAGGCGCCTGTAGTCCCCGCTAATCGGGAGACTGAGGCAGGAGAATCATGAGAACCCGGGAGGCGGAGCTTGCAGTAAGCCGAGATCGCACCACTGCACTCCAGCCTGGGCATGAGAGGGAGACTCCATCTCAAAAAAAATAAGTAAGTAAAACAAAACAAATAAAAAATTTTAAAAAACTTTAAAAAGAAAAGCACTGCTGGGTAAAGTCCTCTGGTAATTTGACCCAACTTTCTTCACAGCACTCTAGCCTGAGTTCATTGCCAAAAAGCTGTAGGTCTGTGCGTTCTCTTAGTCCTTCTAAGGATGGAAGCTTCCTGAAGACATAAACTTGATCTTAGCTTCCATACAGCCCTCCATACTTAGTGAATGGAGGACAGGAGAGAAGACATTCCATGTCCTCAATTTACATTTTTGGAAGGAAGACACCGTGCTTTTTTCTTCCAAGACTGAAGAAGGAGAAGCCTGTCCAACTTGACTCTCTTACTTTCGTAACTTTATTCACCATGAAGGGACTTCATTGTTTAACATCAAGCTCTTCCCAAGAGCCTTGGTCAAAAGACTAAAAGAGCTACCTGTTTATTTGCATAGGATGTATATACATCTCTACTGACTTGGTTTCTTTTTTATTCACCTTTCTAAAATGCTTTTCTTGTCCCCCTCCAGCATGAAGAAGCATGTGTTATAGGTGGTATGACAACTGCTTTATCATATGTTCTCCCAGCTGACACACAGCATATACACATTAGAAAAGGTGACCATCTGATATGGTTTGGCTGTGTCCCCACCCAAATCTCATCATGAATGGTAGCTTCCACAATTCCTACATGTTGTGGGAGGGACCCAGTGGGAGGTAATTGAATCATGGGGGTAGGTCTTTCCCATGCTGTTCTCGTGATAGTGAACAAGTCTCATGAGATCTGATGGTTTTATAAAGGGGAGTTTCCCTGCACAAGCTCTCGTCTGCCACCATGTGAGACGTGCCTTTCACCTTCCGCCATGATTGTGAAGCCTCCCCAGCCACATGGAACTGTGAGTCTATTAAACCTCTTTCTTTTGTAAATTTCCCAGTCTTGGATATGTCTTTACCAGCAGCATGAAAACAGGCTAATACACTATCAAAGAGCATCTAGCACTTGCCCAAGAGTACCCTGTTACATTAAGTCTTTTTCTCATTCTTCTGGTCTTTGCCTCACCATCTAGGGCCCATATCAGCAAGAGTGGTTAAGAGTCAAGGAAGGCAGTGAGCAAGTAGAACCATGAGATGGGATGGGAAGGACACATGCTTCTCCCACATTCAAACAACTCAGTTTCGATGATGCAGTCCCACAGCCCCACTCCCATAGTGTAACAAAGGCTGAATCCTACCAACCTTTCCCATCACCCTCCCCTTCCACTGTCCTCTTCTCCATCCCCATAACTCTGCTCTCAGATATTCCAGGCCTGACAAATTGAACCCACAGGATGCAAAAAGAAATTTAAAACCTGCAAAGATGTTCAGGATTGCTGGCCACTCTCAAACCAGCACAAGAAGTGTCTTGAATATAAATAAGTGTCTTTAAATAGGTCACCATGCTTTTCTCTGTCTTCAACTAAAGTTCACTAATTTTGTCTGATAGTATATCATATCAATCACCTTCCTTGGCTATGCTCTCATGGTTTAAGAGGCAGTGAACCAACCCAGAGACAACCAGCAGAGCCTCAAGTGGGAGTCCTAACTTCTGGGATATAAATGGGACATGGTTGGTCATTAAGCTGTTGGTAGAACCACAGGCACAATGGTCATGGCTGCCCCCTGGAAAACTCAAATACTGACTCCTCTCTGGACTCACTGAAGGCTTTCCAAAGCAAAGTGGCAGCTGTCTAGGTAAGTCACACTCAAGGGAAAAAGTCACACCTGCTAACAGGATTCTTGAAATGACCAATCAGAAAACATCCAAAAACAGGTTTCTGCCATTCTTCTGTTCTGTGTTTCAAGAATCAGAACGTGCACTACCTCATTTGATTATCCGAGTTTCTGTGCTACGTGGCTTGCATGTTTACCGTTATTATCAAGCAGGCACATGAGGTTGATAATTTCTTATCCCCTTCACACTTGATAAATGAGCTAGAGAACTGGAGGCCAACTGCACAAAGTCATGTAGCCAGTGGCCAAAACCAAGCCCAGGTTGTTAACCAACCAGATGGCACCTGGTCACTTGGCATCACCTAAGGAAAGACTCTCAAGCAAGACCTTTTAGCCCCAGGGCTTAATTTCTTCCCCTCCCCATCTCTATGGGACCCCATCTTTCCCCAGAAGTAGGCTATCAGTCACGTCAGCAGCCCCGCCCAACCGCAAAAGCCTCTTTGATCCAGTAAACCCGTCCTACCCCACCCCCTTTATCCTGCCTGACACACCTCCTGCCACTGTTGCTACAGCAACTGCTCAGCATTATCAGGAAGTCACAGGGGCAGGGCACAGGGCACAAGGGAATTGCCATTTTCATTTTTTTCTCGGCTTTGGGCATTTTAGAAAACAAGTTCACCACCCAGAGGCAACTTGGCACCTCCATCCAGAAGTAAAGACAATAGACCTAAAAGAAACTTCCTAGAGAGTGGCATAAAGGAACATTTTTGAGAAGATATGCCTTAATTACTACCTCCCAGGAAAAAGGAGCTTTTCCAGAAAGCAGTATATAATTCACTGCTTTTCTGCATGTGTGAGTCTGGTGAAATGGAGAGCTGGAAGAAGAATCTAGAGACCCAGACTACAATCTGGTCTGTGCTTGCCTTGGCAGTTGAACCTGAATGTAGCCTTGATTTCTTCATTTGTTAAGTGGAGAGAATTGAGGCTAAAACAGAGCTGGGGCAGGAAGTGGGAGGGGGGAACAATATAAAACAAACAAACAAAAAAAACCAAAATGAGCTTTCTGGTAGAAGCACACAATGTCTAGAAAAAAGCCATTTTGTTTATTATTGCTATATCACTTATTCTTTGAGGTGGCACCCTTTGTTTAGTGCCAATGACTGACTCTCTCCACCCGCAGAGACCAACCTGAATCCTTCCAGCTGAAACACCCCCCTCTTCTCAATTTCTAATAGAATGGAACACATTGAGTAGGCACAACTTCCTCCCTACCTCCAACCTACCAAGGACTTCCGGGGCTCAGTCCCCCTCTTCCCTTTGACTTCCTGGCTCAGACAGCTCAGTTCCTTGCATGAACACAGGCTGCCACACCTTCACAGTCCTCCACTAATTAGAAACCTCCCCAGGCTTCACTAGAGGCCAACTCCACCAGGGCCTATGGGCAAATTCCACTGCCCAGTAGCTGGTGGTTTGCCAGCCCCTGCCCCCTTCTCCCCAATCTTCCCTCCTGCCCTGCCTCCCAACAGCCAGGAAGAGATGTGGGGCTGGCAGCCAGAAGGGCCCCAAGGACTGCCAAGTGTCCCTCCCCCCACCCACAGAAAAAAGGAAAGAGAAAAATTCCTGACTACAGTCGCTCTGTATTTCTTTCCGGGAGAGCTGGCTTTTTGAGCAAAGTCTCCCTCTGAGTCTTGACTGACACCCAGGGGCTGAGCCAGCCCAGATCTTCCCTGGCTTTGTTAAGGAACAGGAGTGGCCGGAGAAGGAGGAGGGAAGAGTCAGGGGTTAGCAGCCAAGGAGGAGGAGAGGCATAGGGAGATGGTCCATTCTTCAGGAGAAGAAAAAAAAATCGACATCCCATCCAGCCTGCTCTTTGTGAGTGTGGAGGGTGGGAGCAGATGAAATTACTCTGGAACTGAAAACCAACACATTTCTCTGGACCTACTATCCCATCTGTAAAAGGGGCTTTTCCTTTCCTGCCTCCACCATGGAAGCCCTCCAAGAGTCTGAGACAAGTTTGTCCAACCTGCAGCCCAGGAGAGCTTTGAATGTGGCCCAACACAATTTCATAAACTTTCTTAAAACATTATGAGATTTTTTTTTGCAATTTTTTTTAGCTCATCAACTATGGTTAGTGTTAGTGTATTTTATGTGTGGCCCAAGATAATTCTTCTTCCAAGTGGCCCAGGAAAGCCAAAAGGTTGGACACCCCTGGTCTAACATGATCATCCACCCCAGATTCCCAGTGGCAGTACTGTGCCTTGTCCCCAGCCCTGATTTCACCATAAGTGTATTCTGACCCTCCGAGACTGAAGCATCTGCCTTCTCTGCTTTCCTGGGGCCTTGCCTCATTAGATGCTGGAAAAGAAAGTCTTCGGCATCATTGTGCACAGACAGGCTGCCATTCAGAGGGCTTTTTGGTACCACAGATGGAATCAGACATTAGGTAGAACCCCAGTACTCAGAAGACACTCCCCCAACCCAGCGTTTCTATGGAGAATCCATCAGCCTCTTGCAAAATGAGATGCTGCTCCCCAACTCAGGAGTAAACTCTGGAGACAATGTAGCAAGAAAACATCACTTTTTTGGAAAGAGCTTCCAGTTTCTTTGCCAGGATCAAGTTCAGTGCATTCTGGCATCCCAGGTTCGGAGATGTGAAAGGTCCATTTTCCTGGTGCAGGAAATGGGTGGCATCGGGGTCCTCACTGGCTTTGATGACTGCACAATTGCACACCCTTGAGCATGCCATATGTGCTAAATGTGCTAGGACCACTTGGATTCGCTAATACTTAACCCTATTATTCTGAAGTCTGGATCCTTGTAGACTTCCCCTGGAGGGCCATCTATACAGAGAGGACCTTCCCCCACCAGGAGATTTAGTCTCAGGGATTCTCCAGAGCTCTCTGGACACTGATAGCCAGAAGCCTAGGTCTTCTAGGTTGGCTGGCCAGGTGAAGGAGGAACTCAGCCCTGGGTTACCTGCTTATGAACAGCAAGGCCAGCATGAGAACCCACGTGTCCAAGCTCTGGGGCCACCTCTGTTCCCCATAGTCCCTCCAACCCCCATTCTAGACACTGCAGAGAGAAGCTCCCATACCAGAAACAGTCAGTCCTAGACCTTAGGACATGGGATCCAAAGAGCACTGCCCAACTAATCAATTAAAAATGCAAGCCTAGCCAGGTGCGGTGGCTCACGCCTGTAACCCCAGCACTTTGGGAGGCCGAGGCGGGCGGATCACATTTAAAACACAGTTTCATTGCCCTTTCCACAAGCGGCCTCGCTACAGCCCCGTGAAAGTAGGTTGGAGAGGTATGGATATTTCCATTCATAGGTGAAGAGATGGAAATCAAGTGACTCATCACCAAAATGCAAGAGCTTAGGTTTTATATGTAGTTTATAGCTTTACGCACATCTGCGTAGCTGACCCAATGAAGTATTATCAATTTCGGATTTACAAATAAGAAAACTGAGGCTTAGCAAGAAGAAATCTCTTACCTTGGGTGATTAGTACATGGTAGACCACCTGGAATTTGAACCTCCAGAAAGGAGTGGCGTGCCTGACCTTTCCAGTCTGGCTTTCATTTTAAAGGCTAGCTAACTGTCAAGGAGGAGACATCGCTTGCCAAGACTGTTAAGGCAGCTAACATGTACAAGAACCTACTATGTGTCAGGTACTTGCCATTATCACAGCCGCCCTAACACGCACCCTGGGAAAGAGGTAAAATCATTGCTATTTTACCAACAGGGAACTGGCATTGGAGGAAGAGCCTTACTAACTACTGAAGTATTAAGAGACGGGTCTGCAATGGAACCCAGGTCAATATGACAGCAAAGGCCAGGCTGCCTGCGCCATCGCCTGCTACCCAGCAGCTCTTCTCTCAAGAGGCCTACCCTGTGACTTTTTTGTCCCTCTTGACTGACCTCTGTATGCTGGCTACTTACAACTGTGAGGTCCCCAAGCTCCAGGACTTGTGACTCTCCATGGAGTCAAGGGAATCTACATCATTGAAATCTGGCACAAATTTACTGTACCCCATACATCACCTGCACATGGCAGCTGTCCAGGAACAAAATCGCTGGCCAATACGGTCAAAAGCTTTTCTCCGCCAACAGCCCAACTCCTTGTCCAGCCATGGAGGTAGAGGGGTGCAATGGGAAGGTACCCAGGTTAGCCTCTCAGCACTTTGGTATCGCTGAGTCACCCAGTGTCCACACCTGTGAAAAGGAGGTAGAACGGCCTCCCTCGCAGGGAGGTGGAAGACAGGAGACAAAGTAGGCACAGAAGCCAGTTCATAATAGGGTGAGGACAAATGCGAGCACCACCAATCTCCTGGCAGCTGCCTGCCATCTCAGTGAAATGCTGGCCAGGGACAGGAGAAGCAGAGGGGTCTAGAATATCTGCCAACCAGGTCACCAACTTCCCTCATGAATTCAAGGCAGCATCTCCCTCTTCTATGCCTTGGTTTCAGCAGAAGCCGCGCTAGTGCTAACCCTTATAGGAGAGAATCTCCATTCCCTGGCCTATAGGAGTCCTTTCCCTCAAAGGCCAGTCAACACCCTCCTCATTTAAGGATTCCAGTTTTTTCAAGCATTATAGTCTCCAGTCACCTACATAATATCCCTCTGATTGGAAGGATCTCTGAGGTTGAGACCACTATATTTTCCACACCATTTTTGAGCCCCACCCACCTACCTAGCAAGCAGGTGTTGTAGCTGAGCTGCAGTGGGAAAGGCATGGAAGGGAGAAGTGTGGGAGAGGAAAGAATGGTCTGCAGGGACCAAGAGGACAGCATGGACAAGGCAGGAGAGGGAAGAGGGAGTCGGGAACATAGAGAGAAAGGCTGAGACAAAATGCACTCCCCAGATACAGAGTTCCTTAAAAAATTCAAATAGGCCAGGTGCAGTGGCTCACACCTATACTCACAGCACTTTGGGAGGCCAAGGTGGGAGGAAAACCTGAGATCTGGAGTTCGAGACCAGCTTGGCCAACATGGTGAAACCCCATCTCTACTAAAAATACAAAAATTAGCCGGGCATGGTGGCAGGTGTCTATAATCCCAGCTACTTGGAAGGCTGAGGCAGGAGAATCACTTGAACTCTCTGGAGGCAGAGGTTGCAGTAAGCCGAGATGGCGCCATTGCACTCCAGCCTGGGTGACAAAGCAAAACTCCATCTCAAAATAAATAAATAAAAAGAAAAATACAAATGAAAATAACAATTCCCAGATACACAGACTCTTTGCAACAACAACAACAAAAAAAAAAAAAAAAAAAAAAAAAACACTAAGCTTTTTTCTTTTGGGTACAGTGTTTTAGTACATGGGAAGGACCAACAACAAAAACAGACGTGGACGTGGCCTCACAGCCCCTTTCTGTTCTGCTCCTCCTTCATTCCTTTCAGCAGCCCCCTGTACTGTCCTGCTAGGCATCGTAGGTATTTACCTGTTCTCCATTCCCTTTGGTGCAGAATTTTCAGAACTTCCTCATATCAAAATCGAACAGTTGTGGCCAGGTGCGGTGGCTCATGCCTGTAATCCCAGCACTTTGGGAGGCCAAGGCAGGCAGATCACTTGAGGTTCAGGAGTTTGAGACCAACCTGGCCAACATGGTGAAACCCTGCCTCTACTAAAAATACAAAAATGTTAGCTGTGTGTGGTGGTGCACACGTGAATTCCCAGCTACTCGGGAGGCTGAGGCAGGAGAATCTCTTGAACCTAGGAGGTGGAGGCTGCAGTGAGCCGAGATCGTGCCACTGTACTCCAGTCTGGGCAACAGAGCGAGACTCCATCTCAAAAAAACAAAGACAAAAACAAAAACAAAACAAATTGAACAGTTGTACCTCCCATTTTCTATGGGAATGAACAGCCCAGCCGAGAACCAACTGGAAGCCACCTGATGACTGTAGAACAGTTCTCTCCAAGTCAGCTCTCAAAGGTCAGATAATGAGTGAATGGATATGCTCCTACTTTCGGGTAACCCATGGCTTTTTTTTTTTTTTTTTTTGAGACGGAGTTTCACTCTTGTTGCCCAGGCTGGAGTGGAGTGGTGCCATCTCAGCTCACCACAACCGCCATCTCCCGGGTTCAAGCGATTCTCCTACCTCAGAGTCCCGAGCAGCTGGGACTACAGGCACGTGCCACCATGCCCAGCTAATTGTTACATTTTTAGTAGAGACAGGGTTTCACCATATTGACCAGGTTGGTCTTGAACTCCTGACCTCAGGTGATCTGCCCACCTCAGCCTCCCTAAGTGCTGGAATTACAGGCGTGAGCCACCGCGCCTGGCCAACCCGTGGGTTTGTTTTTTTTTTTTTTTTGAGACGGAGTTTTTTTGCTCTGTCGCTCAGGCTGGAGAGCAGTGGTGCAATCCCAGCCCACTGCAACCTCTGCCTCCTGGGTTCAAGCAATTCTCCTGCCTCAGCCTCCCAAGCAGCTGGGACTACAGGCATGCTCCACCAAGCCCAGGTAATTTTTCTATTTGTAGTAGAGAAGGGGTTTCACTATATTGGCCAGGCTGGTCTCTGAACTCCTGACCTAGTGATCCACCTGCCTCAGCCTCCCAAAGTGCTGGGATTACAGGCGTGAGTCACCACGCCCGGCCCCATGGCATTTTTATAGAACTAATTTCCAGCCCTGAGTCTGAAGGAATGATTTGCCTGAAAGTCTTAAAGCTCAGTACTGAAGTAGGCCAACAGTGAGTACTATCTAAGCCTCCCTCTTCCCTCTGCCTGACAGGAAACTCAATACTCCACTTGGCCAAGAGCCATTGTGTAGACAGACCCTCGGGAATACAATAGATGGGTTTTTCTCTGCTTCCAGGCTCTACTACCTATTCTAACCCAGAGATTCCTGTGCCCCATTTTTCTCAGATTCCTTAACATTGTTACATAGAATTTTTCTGTTCTCAAACCTTCCTCAAATATCTCATCTAAAGAAGTGGGTCATTATGACCACACAAAGGGACCTATGGCAGTAAATGTTTTGGGCGTATATGGAAGGCGAGTAGGGAAATTTCAAACAAAGACCCGGATTCCACAGCTTCCTCAAACTGCAGTCCACCATGGGCAATGGCAGCCCCAGGCGTCAGAAAGCACGCCACTTGCCTCACTGGTCCAGAATCTGTCCGGCCACACCCTTCAGAGAGGCCCTGCCTCCAAGGCCAGGGTGCACACTGCCACACCCTGCTTGGTCTCCTAGACAGGCGCTTCCCCATCTCCTTCTTTCATGAACAGTGGTGACTGGTGACTCAGGCAGCACTGCTTAGCAGAACTAGCGCTGGGAGTTCTGTCCAGATGGGGGGAAGGGAGGTGGAAGGTAGTGGTGTTAACAATCAGTGACAGTAGATCCCACTCATTTCCCTAGTCTATTTTACGACTTTGAACTCAGTATGCAAATTTATGCAAGACGAGATGCAAAGCAGTACTCTGAGCCAGAAGTCCCGTTGCTTTTTCCCCCTTTTTTTTGAAGCTGCACTGAACCACTGTAAATCAGTGCTCGCCTCTTCCCCCCTTTATTCTTCCCAGGCAACTGCAGATGCAGAGCCTCCCCAGGCCCGCC
>NW_012107586.1:1462144-1465288 GCF_000951045.1 Mandrillus leucophaeus | reverse complement strand
GCCTGCCTGCCTGCCCGCCTGCCTGCCTGCCTGTCTGCCCGCCCTGGGACTTTGAATAACTACACATTTCTATAGCACCTTTATATGTGCAGCGGGCCAGACGGCCACTCGGGCGGCCCCGCCCCTCAGTATAATCCCCTGCATTGTACACGGTAGGGAAGGAGGCTGGGGAGATACTGAGGGAATCGGTCTAGCCCAGCCTTAATTCTGAAAGGGCCTGGCCTGGCCCAACCCTGTTCCCTCCTCGACCCTGACATTTCTAGGCACTTCTGTCCTCTCCACCACCAAACACATACACATGCTTTTAGAGTCCCAACTTCAAGCAGATCTCAGGGTCTCCTTTCGGTTTTTCTTCTAGGCCTACCCACCCCTTCCCCCAAGTCTGACTTCTCAGTTTCTTTGAACCAACAAGCCCCAGCCCACCAACCCCGTGGGATACAGGCTCACCACCACCCACTCCTTCCACCCACTGATGTGCCCACCCCCACCCCTGCATCCTTGCCATCCCCAGGAAGCCAGCAGCAACACAGCCCCTGAGTCCCGGGAACAAAGACAAAAGAGCTAACAGCAAAGCCGGAACTGCTGAGGTTCGCTGCCTCGAAATAAGAGGGTATGTTTAAAATTCTCAAAAGCAACCTGCTCAAAGAGGAATGCAGGCTGGAGGGGGGTGCTCATTCTTCGGAGGGGAGAGAAGAGGGGACGGGAGATGGAATGGGAGGCAGAGGATTCAGTGCTAAGATCTCCGTCTGGGCCAGGCCCCACCCAACTCGGACCCAGCACTCTCCATCCAGTGACCCCAAGTCTCTGCCCCAGCCTAAGACCCTCTCCCGCACAACCTTGACCCCTTTTCCTCCTGCACCCTCAGGCTCCTTCCCGAAGTGCTCCCCTCCCCCAGCCCGACTCTTTCTCAGGCACCCCTGACATTGGTCACTTCTTTTGAGTGCACCCACTCAGCTTCCAGCCCCGCCCCCCACCTTCCACCCCTGCTTAACATCCCCTCTTCCCAGGCTGGTGCACAAAAATGCGGAAGGCGTCTGGGCACTGGGGAGGAGAAGGCAGCTGGGGCAAGCTGGCGGAAGGGAGTCCCATAACCAGGCAGAAAATCCAGAGTGACATTCTTCCCATGAACTCACCCCATTGTCCCTGGCCTCCCCTGACAACTCCCCCCCACCCCCTTCAGGCTCCAGGGAAAAGTGAATGGGAGAAAATCTGCCGCATCTGTTTCTGGCTAAAGACCCTAACCGGCTTCAGGGATTTGGGAAGTAGAATTGGTTTTCAGGCTTAGAGTGAAACGAACGAAGAGTAGAAGAAAAAAAAAAAAGTAAAACGTTAAAGAAGGAAAGGCATCACACACTTTATTAAAACCGTCAGCAGTCGAACCATCCTATGAACTTAGAGGCCTTTCAAAAAGTTCACCCTGCTGAGGAAGATGTTTAGTTTGTCAGAGTTCAGCTCAGAAACTGCACAGCACCTCCCCGGTGGACCACAAGGGGTGATGAGGAGGAACGCAGGACTAGGGGACAGGCACCCCGCAGTGAAAGGATTTCGTGGGGGCTTTTTCCTTTCATTGTTACTTTCTAAGAGAAGCAGGAGGGAAGGGTTAACTTGCAGGCAGGCTAGGGAAGGAAGCGAGCCGAGGAAGAAGAAAGGGACTGAGAGGCTCCACTCAGAGGAAGCCCTAACTTGCTCTGTACTCCAGATCAAAATGTGCTAAAGAAACAGAAGAAAGATTTCAACTCTGACCCCTAATTCCATTCTCAAGGAGAACAGGGGAAAAAACAATAGCAGACCAGGAGAAGGGAGGCGGGCTGGTGCATGGGGTGGGGGACTTACGAAGACCTCAGAAGCTAAAAAGCAAGATTCTTGTTTTCACTTTTTCTTTTTAAGTTTGATAAACTTAGACTCACTTGCTTTTTCAGCAACAGCAGCAGGCAGCGGACACTTTTCACCACTGTCTCCAAGAGGAAAGAAAATAATTACAGCTTCCTTCCGACCACTGGGGCAGGAGGCTTTCGTAATTTAAAAAAAAAAAAAAAAACAGTGACCTCCTTAGAGACTGGTTGTGTCCCTCAAATAACTTTTTGGGAGGGATGAGGGCCCCCGAACAAAGAATATCGGGTCCCCATTCTATCCTACAGGAAGGGGTCCCTCAATTTAGGATACGGGCGGGGGTGGGGGGTGGCAACGCATCTCTCTTGCCTTTCGATCTGGGGCCCAGATGCGAAACTGCACAGCCTGGCTGCCCCCGTCTCGGGAATGCAGCTGGCGATCCGGCTTAAGTTACATTGATTCAGCTGCTAGGAGACCCCTCGCCTACCAAATGCCTCCCTTTTATTTTTCCATTCAACGTGGTAGCAAGAGCCCTGCTCGTTCCCTAGGGAGAAACAGTAGTGTTCGTTTTCATTTTTCTCCTAAGCGACCCATCCTACAAAGTACCAAGTCCTTTCTTTCTAACTCACAACCCCAGTTGAAGGAAGGGTCCCTTGGGACGCCGGGGTCGCCGGTGCCTCCTCCTAGCTTACCTCCTCTTCCAAGGTTCCTGGCGTCACTGGCACCCCGCAGCCTCGGCCTCCCAGCAGCGATCCCACCAGGACCCTTGGGTCCTCAAGTAGTGCCCCAAATAAGATTCGAGTTCCTAATCCCATGGATCTGACCACCGTCCCCCTTCTCAGCAAATCCCTCCTCCAGAATAGAAGTCTGGGTCCGTTCCACGCGGGTAAGACTATGGCAACAGGGATGCCTTTCCTCTCCCCATTCATCCCCACCAAATGAGTCGCCACGGCTCTTCCACTTGCTCTAACTCCAGTTCCCCTCCCTGGGCCTGACTTCCCGGTCCCGCTCGCAACAGTCCCCCTTGATCTGGTCCAAGGTCTCTGCTCTGCCGCCCTTAAAACAGTCCGTGAGGTCCAGCCGCCCGTCGGGCTTCCCCGCTGCCCTCCAAGTTTCTCCCAACTACTTGCTCCAGCCCGCGTTACCTGCAACCTGCTCCGGGCTGGCGCCATACTCGGCGTCCCGGCGCTTCTCACAAGTGCCCTCGCCCATAACCAGCGCCTGCAGGGGCAGCTCGGAACCCGGGTGGGGATAGCAGCGCAGCCCCTGGCCGCAGCGCGGGGTGTAGACGCCGCACGCCTCGCCCTCCAGCCG
>NW_012107586.1:1453491-1461784 GCF_000951045.1 Mandrillus leucophaeus | reverse complement strand
GGGCAGGTGGCACGGCCCTGCGAGCGCGGGAGCCGCCTCCTCCTTTTCTTCCTCCTCCCTCGCCGCCGCAGCCGGGTCCTAAAGGGCCGGCTTCTTCCCGCCCCCTGCCTTCTCCCCTCCCCCTTTTGGAGACCACTCCCTTCCCCCCGACACTCCCTCGCGCCGGCAAGTGCGTGCGCGCACGCCCGTTCGCCCACCCCAGCGTTGGCTGCGGGCTCTGGGGGTCGCGTACTCTTCCCGGGCAACGTCCCTCCACACTCTTCTGGCCCTGACTCTGACTCCTGGAGGAGAATACGGATAACTCGCGGGTTTAGATAGGACCGGCGTGGCGGTGGAGAAGAGCGCGTGCTTTTGTCTGCTCTCAGTTCAGTTCGCGAGGACTTCGTTTGCGCACTTCCCATGTAGCCGGCACTGGGCTAACCGCTGGTGAACACAAAGGACATACGGCACCGTTTTGACCTTCCAGTAGATTTCAGTCGGCTCACACCAACTCCTTCCATCCCTTGGTATCACCCGCCACTGACACGTGGCATGGAACAATGACTTCTTGTTGGGTGGTTCCTGCGGAGTTTCAGACCCGTCTAGACCAGGCTAGACCCAAACAGCCCCAAATGGTCTTAGTGACTACTGCAGTTTTGCAAACCTGGGAGCTCGTGACTACAACCTATGAGAACCCTAAGTGCAATGCCCCGCAAAACCTGCTCCCTTCCTCTGCCCCAGACCCCCTCCCTTCTCCGCCTGCTGAAATAATCCCTTAGCACCCTGGGCCCCCACCTACAAATCTCGAGGCACTTGTTGCAGGACAGATCCCAGAACACCCATTTGCAGGGGTCTTGGAGAGGTCAATCAGCTCTCCAGGTGTGAGAGACCCGCTCTGGGGTAAGGCCATTTATGGCTGTCTTCAATAATGCAGATGGACAAGGATGACCTCCTTTCATTGTTCTGTTTGATTTACTGAGTCATCTACCCAAGCCGCCCCCAACCCCCATCATTCCAGGCTGGACTCAGCCATAATCATCAACCATCTCCTGGGTTGTGACCCTAACAAAGACCCCTGTCAGAGAGATTCCCTGGGTGAGAGATGGACCATTAAGCTGCCTCCACCGTGGCAGGTTTAATCTCCCTATACCTCAGCGCCCCTCTTCCCCAACCAGACCCCTCCACTCTGGCTCTTTCTAACTTTAAGGCTCAGAGCCTGTTTGATTCAATTCAACAGCTAGTTAACCCAGTGGCCACCTGACTCTGAAGGTGACCTAGATGCCTCCAGGAAGGCAAGTTCCTGGTCTTAAGACACTAAGCTGGGAAGAGTTATGGGGAAAGACTTTGGTAAGATAATATAAATAAATAAATAAATAAATAAATGTTTATCAGAGGCTTTGAATAAAAGAAATATTTTGGTAGAGAGGTGATGTGGTGGTTGAGGAAAGGGGAGTTTCTTGGGTGAGTGGGAACTGAAATTGAAGCTTGTAATTCTACCAGAGGAAATGGACCGTTAGCAAGGGCACAGGCAGAGGGAACACCTGAAGCAAAAACACAGAAATGGGGCCGGGCGCGGTGGCTCACACCTGTAATTCCAGCACTTTGGGAGGCCGAGGCGGGTGGATCACTTGAGATCAGGAGTTCAAGACCAGCTAGCCAACCGTGGCCAACATGGTGAAACCCCATCTCAACTAAAAATACAAAAATTAGCTGGGCATGGTGATGCACGCCTGTAGTCCCAGCAACCTGGGAGGCTGAGGCAGGAGAATCACTGAGAGCTGGAAGTTGCAGTGAGCCAATATCGCACCACTGCACTCCAGCCTGGGTGACAGAGTGAGAATCAGTTTCAAAACGCACGCACACGCACACACACACAGAGAGAGAAATGGGAAAATGAGGCTGGGGATCAGAAAGTCAGTCCACTTCAGCCAGAGTGCAGGATGCTTGCAGAGAGCAGCAGGAAGGCAGGAAAATCCAGTTGACTGTATGGAGGTTTGGCTTAATATGCTAGGCAGTAAGGATACAGCATCCATGTTTGAGCAGAGGAAGACACGGACAGAGCTGGACTTCTGGAAATCATTAGCACTATGTAAGAGTGCCGATCTGAAAAAAAAAAAAAAAAGTAAAAAAGTAAAAAGCACTATGTACAGTACCAATCTGAAAAAAAATAAAAATGAAAAAGACACAGGAAGGATCGTGATCATTCCAGCTTCATTCTCCCTGGTGTCTCCTGCCTGCTTTGTAAGATGTTTCTGTTGGCCCCACCCACTGAGCTCCTGCAGAGTAGGGACAGGGTCTAGAACAGCACTGTCCAATAGAAATCTACTGCAAACCGCACACTTGAGCACATGTGCAATTATAAATTTCTAGTAGCCATATTAAAATATAGTAAAAAGAAATAGGTGATATTTATTTTAATAATATTCTTAATTTGGCGGTATATCCAAAATCGTATCATTTCAGTGTGTAATCAACACTAAAATTAATGAGAGTTAGCATTCCTTTTCTTATACTAAATCCTCAAGTTCCGATGTGTATGCTATACAGCACATTTCAGTTTGAAATAGCCAAAGTTCAAATGATTGATAGCCGTGTGTGGCCAGGTAGCTAGCAAATTGGACAGCCCACAGTTCTAAATACTGCCTGGCACCAGATAGGCACTCAATAAATATTTGTTGAGTGAATGAAAAGTACAATCTCTCAAAATATTCCTGGCAGGGCCCCTCATTCTCTTTCTGTCTTAATTGCAATGCCCAGGAGCTGGGGATGAAAGGCTGTGATGAGTCTATTAAGAGGCTAAGAGTGGCTGGCATTCATTCATTCATTCATTCATTCACATGCAGTTGCTCACTTACCTTTTGAGATTCATTCTCTTTCCACCTCCTTTAAAGTTCTTGATCTTTTAGCCAGGAGCAGTGAAGATGAGCAGGCAAAGTGATGCTGACTTGACAAATGCAAAGTACTCAATGAGATTTCACTTTCTAATGAGCCTGAAGGCCACACCCAATTCTTTTCTCCTAGTTCCCAGATTAATGGCCAATTTTACCCTTCCCCACCCTAAATACACACAAACACATAACAAAATAATCCCATCTTTTTAAGGCTTTTCCTAACCTCTCCTGAGCCAGGCCAGCTGCTACGGAGGCTTGAATCACAGAGCATCCTCAATCCATTGAAGCCTAAAGAAGTAGCGGGACTCAGCCCAGGACCCAGAGCTGGTTACTGGCTGGCCTCAACTTAACCATTTTGCTTATTACTGTAGGCCCAGGGCTAGAACAGTGCCTGCACAGAGATGCTCAAAGAATATTTGTTGAGTGAATCCAGGTTCTCTGCTCCGTGTCTCTTGCTTTGCCCATCCCATTGGTCCTGGAGCATTCTTCACTTTAGATTTCTCATGAGTCCTCTGCAAAGTTATGTCCTCAGGCTTCAGAGCCTGTCTGTGCCCAGCAGTGAGGACTGGCTGAGAGATGGGGACAGGCTAAGACTGGTTTTCTCCCTTCCCCTTAATCCCTGCCTTTTTCCATCTCAACCATGTTTTATAAACCCCACCCTTACGTGGTTTACTGTAACTAGGTACCATCTGTACTATGATTTACATAATTTTTTTAAAGTAAGGCAATTCACTCTTTTTTTTTTTTTTTTTTTTTTTTTTTTTTTTTTTTTTTCTGTGCTGCCCAGTCTGGTCTTGAACTTCTGGGCTCAAGTACCATAAATGGAAATGCAGTATTGATGGTCATCTATAGATGGTAACCATAAAAATAAACACAATGAAAACAAAACAATGTTATTTGATTTGAGCTGGATAATGTTGCCTGCTGAAACTTCTGAGGCTGGTAAACTCTCCCCAAGTTAAGAAAGATGAGACAATCTAAAAGAAGCATTCAAGTTAAGTCGACCCAAGCTGAGATTTTGTCCAAGTCATCAGGAGAGGAATGTTTTTAAAAAATGTTTTGAAATACACATGCAAAAAAAAGTAGATAAACTAGATAAATATCCACAAATTGACGGCACCATATAACCAGCTCCCAGATCAAAAAGCACATTGGCCAGGCACAGTGGCTCACGCCTGTAATCTCAACATTTTGGGTGGCTGATGCAGGCAGATCACTTGAGCCCAGGAGTTCAAGACCAGCCTAGGCAACATGGTGAAACCCTGTCTCTACAAAAAAATAAAAATAAAAATAAATAAGCCGGGCTTGGTGGTGCATGCCTGTAGTCGCAGTTACTTAGGAGGCTGAGGTGGGAAAGTCAAATTTGAGCCCAGGAGGTCAAGGCTGCAGTGAGCTGTAATTATGCCACTGCACTCCAGCCTGGATGACAGAGTGAGATGCTGTCTAAATAAATTAATAAAAAAGAAAAGAACATTAACAGCATGTGGAAACCCTTTCATGCCCCTGCTGGTTATTATCCCTATGCCCTGCAAGGATAAACATTGTCCTGACTTCTACTGGCGTGGATGAGTTTTCACATAAATAAAAACTTACAATAAGCAGGGTTTTTTGTTTTGTTTTGTTTTTTGAGACAGAGTCTCGCTCTGTTGCCCAGGCTGGAGTGCAATGGTGCGATCTCGGCTCACTGTAACCTCCACCTCCCAGGCTCAAGCACTTCTCCTGCCTCAGCCTCCAGAGTAGCTAGGATTACAAGTGTCCGCCACCATGGCCGGCTAATTGTATTTTTCATGTGAACCAAAAAAGAGTGCAAACAGACAAAGCAATCCTAAAGCAAAAAGAATAGAGTCAGAGGCATCACATTACCTGACTTCAAACTATACTATAAGGCTACAGGAGCCAAAACAGCATGACACTAATACAAAAACAGACACATAGACCAATGGAACAGAATAGAAAACCCAGACATAATGTTACAAAGTTGAGAAAAATAAGCAGTGGGGAAAGTACCTATTCAATAAATAGTGCTGGGATAGCTAGCTAGCCATATGCAGAAGAATGAAACTGGACCCTTACCTCTCACCATATACAAAATTGAACTCAAGATGGATTAAATATTTAAGTGTAAGACCTCAAACTATAACAATTCTAGAAGAAAGCCTAGGAAACACCATTCTGGACGTCAGCCTTGGGAAAGAATTTATGACTCCTCAAAAGCAACAGCAACAAAAACAAAAATTGACAAGTGGGACCTAATTAAACTGAAAAGCTTGTGCAAAGCAAAATAAGCTATCAGCAGAGTAAACAGACAACCTACAGAATGGGAGAAAATATTTCCAAACTATGCATCTGATAAAGGTTTAATGTCCAGAAACAATTCAACAAGCAAAAAAGCAAATAACCCCATTAAAAAGTGGGCAAAGAACATGATCAGCCACTTCTCAAAAGAAGACATACAAGTGGCCAATAAACATATGAAAACATGCTTAACAACACTAATCATCAGAGAAATGCAAATCAAAACCACAATGAGATACCATTTCACACCAGTCAGAATAGCTATTATTAAAAAGTCAACAAAACAACAGATGTTGGCAAGGCTGCAGAGGAAAGGGAACACTTATACACTGTTGGTGGGAATGTAAATTAGGTCAGCTACTGTAGAAAGCAGTTTGGAGATTTCTCAAGGTACTCAGAACTACCATTCGACCCAGCAATCACATTACTGGGTATATAGCTAAAAGAAAATAAATTATCTTACCAAAAAGACACATGTACTCATATGTTCACTGCAGCACTATTCACCATAGCAAAGACATGGAGTCAACCTAGGTGCCCATCAGTGGTGGACTGAATAAAGAAAATGTGGTATATATGCACCATGGAATACTACACAGCCATTAAAAAAAAAAAAAAGGATGAAATCATGTCCTTTGCAGCAACATGGATGCAGCTGGAAGTCATTATCCCAAGCGAATTAACACAGGAACAGAAAATACCACATGTTCTCACTTATAAGTGGGAGTTAAACACTGGGTACTCATAGACATAAAGATGGCAACAACAGACAATGGGGGCTACTAGATGGAGAGGGACAGAGGGGGAAAGGGTTGAAAAACTAACTGTTGGCTACTAGGCTCACTACCTGGGTGATGGAATCATTCATACCTCAAACCTGAGCATCACGCCACAACACATATAATAAACCTGCACATGCACCCCCTGAATCTAAAATAAAAGTTGAAATTGTATTTTAAAAATTCCTCCTATGTTATCATACATATATAAACCCCACTGTGAATAGCCCACTGTGAATAAAGAAGGTGTTCAACCAGAACTGGTAAATTGAGAAAAGATGGAAAGTGCTCACGTCTGTAATCCCAGCACTTTGGGAGGCCGAGGCAGGTGGATCCCAAGGTCAGGAGATCGAGACCATCCTGGCTAACTCAGTGAAACCCCGTCTCTACTAAAAATACAAAAAATTAGCCGGGCGTGGTGGCGGGTGCCTGTAGTCCCAGATACTCGGGAGGCTGAGGCAGGAGAATGGCGTGAACCCAGGAGGCGGAGCTTGCAGTGAGCCAAGATCACACCACTACACTCCAGCCTGGACGACAGAGCGAGACTCCGTCTCAAAAAAAAAAAAAAGATGGAAAGTGCCAATTGTTGGCAAGGATAGGAAGCAAGTGGAACCCCAGGGACTGCTGAGAGGAGTATACGTTCATACATTTACTTGGCAAAACTTTTTGGCTCTGTCTACTAAAGCTGATCACATGTGTACCCTATGACCCAGAAATTCCATGTCTAGGTACGATTACAGGTGTGAGCCACCATGCCCAGCCATCATACTTGTTTTTAAAGATGGGGTTATTATATGTCACTCTGGCTAGAATGCAGTGGTTATTCACAGGCACAGTCATAGCACTTTGTAGCCTCAACCTCCTGGGCTCAAATGATCCCCTTGCCTCAGCCTCCCAAGTACCTAGGATTACAGGCACATGCCACCATGAATGGCTCATATGCTTTTTTGTTCATGGGGGAGTTTTGAGTTTGAGTTTTAGTGGTTGTTTCGAGAGGAAGGGAAGAAGCACAAAAGGATAAGAGCATTGCTTGAGCAGAGGAAATGTCCTCTAGTTTTTATACATTCCCCTGGGATTTGCCAAAGACCAGCATAGCCTCCTCCTTGGTGAACCCTGAAACAAAATGAACAGGGGCGAGGACCTCTGGCTTTTCTGACCCAGATCCTTGGAAAGAAACTCCCTAATGGAAATCTGGGGAACATCATTACGGAAAAGATGAAGAATGGAAAATGTGCTTTGTGGTGATTTTCTGAACAACCATCAAGGGGCAGGTCAACCACTCAATCGATCACTGTCATCATCTTTGTCTTCAGAAAATCTTAACCAAGTGCCTCCTCCCAGATGATAGGTTAGGCTTTGTGTAGCCCTGCCATCTAGAAGTTGCTGATCAGGTTGGATGACTCCACAGTGACCAAATGGAAAGGACACAAAAGAAAAGAAACAGAATAGAATGTAGGCCCTGGAGGCAGGTAGGAGTTAAGCAGAAAAAGGGCCTTGGGACCAAGCTGCCTAGATTCATGTCCACCTCCTCTGCTTACTGGCTATGTAATTTGGGGCCAGTTATTTAACCTCTCTCAGCCCCAGTTTCCTCATCTGTAACAAGGGGTGATAATAGTACCTGTTTCAGAGACTTGTTGCAAAGAGTAAATTAGGCTGGGCACTGTGGTTCATGCCTGTAATCCCAGCAGTTTGGGAGGTTGAGATAGGTGGATTACTTGTGGTCATGAGTTCAAGACTGGCCTGACCAACATGGTAAGACCCCATCTCTACTAAAAATACAAAATTAGCCAGGCGTGGTGGTGCACGCCTGTAATCCCAGCTACTGGGGAGGCTGAGGCAGGAGAATCACGTGAACCCTGGAGGCAGAGGTTGCAGTGAGCCAAGATTGTGCCACTACACTCCAGCCTGGGAAATAAGAGCAAAACTCCGTCTCGAAACAACAACAACAACAACAACAAAAAAAAAACAGAGTAAATTAGGCTTGGCACAGTGGCTCATCCCAATAATTTCAACAATCCTGGAGGCCAAGGCAGAATTGCTTGAGGCCAGGAGTTCAAAATCAGCCTGGGCAACACAGCGAGACCCCATCTCTACAAAAAATTAAAATTAAAAAATTGTCCAGGGATTGCGGAGGGTGCCTGTAGTCCTAGCCACCCGGGAGGCTGAGGTAGGAGGATGCTTGAGCCCGGGGATTCAAGGTTACAGTGAGCTAGGATTGCAGCATTGCACTCCATCTTGGGTAACAGAATAAGACCCTGTCTCTGACTTTATTTTATTTTATTTATTTATTTTTTTTATTTTATTTATTTATTTTTTTTATTTTATTTATTTATTTTTTTTTTTTTTTTT
>NW_012107586.1:1444395-1453441 GCF_000951045.1 Mandrillus leucophaeus | reverse complement strand
TTTTTTTTTTGATGGAGTCTCGCTCTGTCGCCCAGGCTGGAGTGCAGTGGCACGATCTCGACTCACTGCAACCTCTGCCTCCTGCGTTCACGCCATTCTCCTGCCTCAGCCTCCCGAGTAGCTGGGACTATAGGTGCTCACCACTACGCCCAGCCAATTTTTTGTATTCTTTAGTAGATACGGGGTTTCACTGTGTTAGCCAGGATAGTCTCAATCTCCTGACCTTGTAATCCACCCGCCTTGGCCTCTTAAAGTGCTGGGATTACAGGAGTGAGCCACTACGCCCGGCCTCTAATTTTAAAAAATAACAAAAATGTTAAATAAGAGTAAATAAAACAAGGTGAAATACTTAACCCACTGCCTGGTATACAACCTTCAGCCAGAGACAGTCCTGCCATTATGATTGCGTTAGGCAAATGAGAGGCGCCAATGTCTTTTGGCATGTTGCAGGAGTAGGGTATGATGTTTAGAGTTCCTTAGGGTGAGGTCAGGAAAGCACTACGTCCCTCCCTCTGTAAAGATGGGAAGATGTTTGCAGAGGAAGGAGAAATTCAAAGGGACCACTTGGTTGGAAGGGATTGGAGTTGTTCCCCAAAGTGTAATGAGGAAAGAGAGGGAGAACTGGATGCATATTGCTTCCAGCAAGTGTGCTCAAGAGTAACAGAAAAGTAACAGAAAAGAAATAGAAGAAACCAGAGCACAGGGGTCCTCAGAAGCCTGGAAGAAAGCATGGAAACCAGCCACAGGGTTTGGAATCTTATCCGCACTCTTAAGTCGAAGGCCTGGCTGGTCTGCATGGCCTGGGTAACAGGCAGGAAAGTGCAGTGACAACAGGAAGAAAGAAACAAAACTAGCAGCGCTAAGTCCATGCAGACACCTTTACAGGTGCTATTTCATTTAATTCTTACAAGTGTCAAATGATGCTTAGACAATGTAAGTGACCTGCCCATGGTCATGCAACTAGTATGTCAAAACCTTACCTTTCCACTACTTCCAAGGGAACCAAGAAATGACAACTCTAACTCAGGACCTACTGCCAACCTCAGGGTGTGTGGCCTTGGGCATGCTGTGGCACTCTACTCAATTTGTCTGAGTTTACTCAAGTTCTTCTGAAGGATGAGGGCATTGGACTGCATGTTCTTGGGCACTGGATGAAGGAAATGATGATTCACAGAGGCAGTTTGGTGTGATTAAGAGCAAGGATTTTGAAGCCGCATGACCTAGCTCAAGTCTTGGTTCACACTACTGCGGTGGAGCCTGCTGATGTTCACCTTTATCCCATTCTCTTTTCCTTCCTTCACACACAGAAGCTTAGCTCGCAGTCACAAGTGACTAGCTGTGGGCAGTGAGCTGTGAGTGAGATGAAGTGACGTGTTAGTCCTAGTCTGAGGCAACGGAACAAAACCTACATGACTTCTCAGTTTCTGTCTTCTTCATGTTTTAAATGGTGAGGCTGTAATATGGCAGGGTCTCTACCAGCCTGGATCCTGAGTGACTGTATGGATTAGAGATTAGAGCCTCCTGCCTTGAATAGCTAATGAGTGTGAATTAAACCTCTGTTGTTTTAAGCCATTAAGATTTGAGAAGGTTGTTATTGTAGTATAGGCTAGTCTATCCTGACTAATGCAACCATTTACTAGCTGTGTAAACTCGGGTAAGTTTCTTTTTTTTTTTTTGAGATGGAGTCCTGCTCTGTCACCCAGGCTGGAGTACAGTGGTGTGATCTCGGCTCACTGCAACCTTCACCGCCTGGGTTCAAGTGATTCTCCTGCCTCAGCCTCCCGAGTAGCTGGGACTACAAGCGTGTGCCACCACGCCTGACTGATTTTTGTGTTTCTAGTAGAGACGGGGTTTCACCATGTTGGCCAGGCTGGTCTTAAACTCCTGACCTAAGGTGATCTGCCCACCTTGGCCTCCCAAAGTGCTGGGATTACAGGCGTGAGCCACCCGCCCGGCCCATCCGGCCAAGGTTCTTAACCTCTCTGTGTATCAGTTTCCTCATCTATAAAATGGAGACACTGATAATCCCTACCTCATAGGGTTGTTGTGAGCATATAAATAACAATATTTTAAGCACTTAAGACTTAAAAACAACGTCTAAAATATTTAAGTACTATGTAAGTATTATTTATCACATTTATTTTGTAGGATGTTTTTCCAGTAGCAATAGAAATTGTCAGTTTCAATTAATATTCAAACATGCAACAATAGATCTGAGTTTGCATCCTGATGTTGCCACTTGCTTGTTGGATGAGTTCAAGTCAGTCATCTGACTTTTCCGAGCCTCTGTTTCCTTATCTTTAATGCAAACAATAATGTCTACCTCAAAGGGTAGTTGTGAAGATACTGTGAGCTCAGCACCTGGCATGTTGTAGGCTCAAAAAAAAAATCCCTTCTTGATTTATATTTTGTAGGTAGGGAGTTTGTGATGATTCTCCTTAAAAAGGAGATACCAAGGCACAGAAGGGAAAACTCCAAATATTCTACTACTAGAAGAAGCTTTCCAGACCAAAGCAATGGAACCCCACCTAGGACTAACCAGATGGCCAGCCTCATCCCCTATTCTGCTCACAGCTCACACTGCCATTGCCTTGGTCTCATGACCTTTCCCGTATAACAAACCATCCCAAAGTTCAAGTCTTGAAACAGTCATTTATCTTACTTCTTGTGGTTCTGTGGGTTGACTGGATTCAGCTGGGCTGTTCTCATGTGGGCTCTTTCATGTGGTTATAGCAGACGGTGTCTGGGACTGGAGTCATCATCTGAAAGCCCAGCTCAGCTGACACCCAAGAGGGCTGCACACTCCCCTGGGGGCAGTGGGTGCCGGCTACTGGCTGCGAGCTGAGCTGGCTGGTCAACAACGGAACCTGCATCTGACTTCTCCTGTGGCTCAGGCGGCTCAGAGCATGGTGGCTGGGTCTGGGTTTTGAGAGGGAGTATCCCAAGAGTGAGTGCTCCAAGAGACCAAATGGAAGTTGCAAGTCTTTTTTTTTTTTTTTTTTTTTGAGATGGAGTCTCACCCAGGCTGGAGTGCAGTGGCACAATCTCAGCTCACTGCAACCTCTGCCTCCCAGATTCAAGCAATTCTCCTGCCTCAGCCTCCCGAGTAGCTGGGATTACAGGTGTGTGCCATCATGCCCAGCTAATTTTTGTATTTTTAGTAGAGATAGGGTTTCACCACATTGACCAGGCTGGCCTTGAACACCTGACCTCAGGTGATCCACCCTCCTCGGTCTCCGAAGTTGCTGGGATTACAGGCGTGAGCCACCATGCTTGGCCCCAGAAGTTGCAAGTCTTTTTGGCGTTGAGAAGTCCCACAGCATCACTTCCCCTACATCCTACTAGACACACGGAAGGTCAGCCCATGTTCAAGGAGGTGGAGAAATAACGAGTGGGACAGAGATATTGTGGAGGCCATCTTTGGACAGCGTAATTGGCACAGCATCCACACTTCCTCACTGACGGGACATCTGCATAGAAGCCAGGCCTTGTTCCAAGGAGTTGAGGGGCAGCTCCACTCACCCTTGTCTCCTCTGACTGCTGGTCATTCCCTGGGAAGCAAGGGCCAACTGCTGCTCTCCAGAGGCAGGCCAATTTGGATAAATGAGTCAACCCTCTACCAGGCCAGGAGTCCTGCACAGCTTCTGGGGCTCACAGTTTTACAAAGAGCACTATAGACAGAGCTCCAAGCCTTGGGTAGAGGCGCTTCCCATTAAACACATTACAAACAAATAGAAGTTTTTTCCCTCCCCTTTTGGAAGGTTGCATTGGGGTCAAGGAGTTGTGGAAATCCTTGATGGCTCAGGACAGGGGGCCTTTTGCATCTGACAGAAAGGGGTGTTGAGCAAAGCATCCCTCAGCCAGAATTTTCTAGATGAGAAGTTGGCAAACTTTTGCTGTAAAGGGCACCGTGGTAAATATTTTAAGCTTTGCAGGCTTCGTGGGGTTGCAAGGACTCAGCTCTGCCATTATATACCAAAAGCAGCCAAGGGCAATATTTAAACAAATGAGCAGGCTGTGTTCCAATAAAATTTTATTTACAAGAACAGATGGCGGCCAGAATTAGCTTACAGGCTGTAGCTGGTCCACCCCTGCTCAAGGGCTTCCTCAGTTTTAGAGAGCAGATTTTCAAAGGCTTCCATGCCCGAGAGATAACATAGGGCCTGAAGGATCACTTCCCAGCCTGCATCCAACTGACCCCCATTAAAGCAGCCTTCCGTGTAACCCCAAGAAAGCCCTAGAATGCCTGTGAGAAAGGCCAGCTCCACAAATGTCAAGTTTTTTATGAGGGTCCCCACTCCCTCCCAGGATCCCAGGGTGAGGTGTTCCCAGTCCCCAGCGTCCCCAGAGGAGAATCTCAACCCAGCCCCGGCCAGGCCCTGGCAGGCCCTCTCTGTTCAGTCAGGACAAGATTCAGACGTGCACCCTGAGACTTCTTGGAGAAAGGAAGAGAGACAGGCGGCAGAAGGAAGCAAAGCAGATGCCGCGAGAACGGGCCTGGGAAAGGCTTCAAGCAGAGTGCAGCATCTGTGGACAATGTGAGCGGCGCTGTGGCCTCCACTGGACGGCCCGCCCCCTGCTTCCTGCTGCAGCTTTTCTTTCGAGGAACAAGACTACATCTGTTTGGCGATATTCTATCTGGAATCGTTAAATAAACCTTTCAGGCCTGGCAAACAACAGCCCATCTTATTCCAATGGGGGAGCTCCTGAAACGCAGCAGACTTCTTAATCCTAAATCTGTCTGCTGGCTCCCCCTTCCCCTCCAAGCAAATCCCTGCTCGCCCCATTCCCTAGCCAGCGACTTGGAGAAAGACAGCACATTTGCCACCTTCAGCTCCTCTCAACGCTAACAGATCCTTGTTTTGGAGTCTTCATGTCTACCTTTTTACTTTTTTTTTTTTAATTTAATTTAATTTAATTTTTTTTTTTTGAAATGGAGTCTCGCTCTGTTGCCCAGGCTGGAGTGCAGTGGCACGATCTCGGCTCACTGCAACCTCCGCCTCCCAGGTTCAAGCCATCCTCCTACCTCAGACCCCCTAGTAGCTGGGATTACAGGCACACACCACCATGCCCGGCTAATTTTTGTATTTTTAGTAGAGACAGGATTTCACCATGTTGGCCAGGCTGGTCTCGAACTCCTGACCTCAGGTGATCCACCCACCTCGGCCTCTCAAAGTGTTGGGATTACAGGCATGAGCCACTGTGCCTGGCCTTCATGTTTACTTTTGGTATTATTGTACTTGGTGGTTTCTCTCTCTCTTTCACTAGCTCAATGGTCTCAGCCACACAATACTGTCTGAGCAAACTGGTTCAGGCCCCCACAATTATCTCATCTCCCCATTACCCCCACCCTCACCCTCCTGAGGCCACTGAGTAGCAGGCAAAGCTAAACAAATAAAGGATGCGAAGCCACCCAGCCAGCATTTCCAAGGGCCTGGCAATGGGAAATTACAAGCTCACTGATCAGCTTGTCTTTACACCCCACAGACACCAGCCTGCCCCATAGACACACTACACACACACAACACACACACACACACACACACACACACACACACACACCCGCAGGGACATACTGCAATGCAGGCTACAGACCCTGTGTGCCCAGCTGTGCACACAGCCCTCTCCCCTTCCCAGTCTCCTCATTCCCTTCCCTCAATGCAGCAGACACTCATTGTCCTAACTCCCCTTTCCAGGAAATCTCTTGCCTCAGCAGAGAGTCATGTCATGGAAAGCAAGAAGTTGCTGTAGGCACATTTGATTTCTGATGAAATTGCTGCTGAATGGTGGTGAGAAATGAGTTTGAACTGCATCCTTCTGCCTCCCCAACTCTTTCCCGCCTGGAAGAAGGATGTATAGACTACACGCTGCAATTTCACAGACAGGCCTTGTTTCTCTGTTGCTCTGTGATTAAACCGCTGCCTCTCGTTTCTAATCAGAAGCCAGGTGGTGAGGCTGTTACCGCTCTACCAAGACAGAGGGAGAATAGGGGAAGGAATAGGAGGAAATGATGAAATAATCCAATTTGGAAACAGCCATTTCGGGGTGGAGGTAACCAAGAATCCCTCCCTAGGGGAGAAGTAGAACCCTCAATTTGGAGACTCTTTATAGGGCAGTTTGGGGATTAGAAACATTCTTTGTAGGAGGAAGACTCTCTTCTAAAATGATTCCTGATTCAGGCCTTGCAGAGCACCTTCCTGAAGGTGAGGCAAACTTCATCTAGCCTGTTTCTCGCTCCTAACACCAGGCGTGGAGCCCCCCTCAAAGCTGTCCTAAGATCTGAGTTTAGGTTGCTTTGTGTTTCTTTTTGTGCCCTACCTCTCTCTCCCTGATGACACTGAAAGCTCAGTGAGGGCAGAGACTGGTATTCTCTGATTCCTGTGCCCCCATCCGTCCTCTCACCCATCTCACCCATCTCCCCACAACCCTCCTGCCTGGCTTTGCCTATGGTAGAGAGGTTACTGTATTCTCATTCTCCTGCTATGCCTCCAAGTGAGCAGCCTTGGTGATTCTCTTTTGCATAGGTGGAAGAATCGCAGCCTGAGGAAAAGCAGCTCACCCCTCAGGGCCATTGGATGATCCTGTAACTCCCAAAGCAACAGCCATTCTATTTGGCATTCCTGCCTTTTCATCCTGACTGTGGCCAGGCCGGAAAACACAATCCAGCACCATTGTGTTCAGGGCTGACACCAAGCAGTATTTCCCAAACATCAGCCATTCAAGAACTTCTTCCTATTCGGTGCGTTATCTTTGAACCACTTCGATTATTATTTCTCTAATATTTATGTTTAAATCACTCATTTATTTATTTATTTAGAGACAAAGTCTTGCTCTGTCACCCAAGCTGGAGTGCAGGGGCGTGATCTCGGCTCACTGCAACCTCTGCCCCCAGTGTTCAAGCGATTCTCTTGTCTCAGCCTCCCGAGTAAATGAGATTACAGGTGCATGCCACCAAGCCTGGCTAATTTTTTTTTTTTTTTTTCCTGAGACTGCGTCTCGCACTGTCACCCGGGCTGGAGTACAGTGGCACGATCTCGGCTCTCTGCAACCTCCGCCTCCCAGATTCAAGCGATTCTTCTGCCTCAACCTACCGAGTAGATGGGATTACAGGCGCCCGCCACCACACCTGGCTAATTTTTTGTATTTTTAGTAGAGACGGGGTTTCACCATGTTAACCAGGCTGGTCTCCAACTTCTGACCTCAAGTGATCCGCCCACCGGGGACTCCCAAAGTGTTGGGATTACAGGCGTGAACCACCACATAAGGTCACACTTATTTTATTGAAATAAAAACACTGCAAGGAATAATATGCCCCAAAACACAGCTTTAATATATTGTTTTCCTATTACACATAAAGACAAAATACATAACTTAAATAAGAGATCTTCCTTCTAATCCCACCTACAATCAGCTTGTATGATGTATGTTGCTACACAATGTAGAAAATATTTTAATCTTTTGGCCAAGTTAAGTGATAGACATGTCTCTGAGACTCAGTCCATTCATCTATAAAATAGGAATAATAACTTCTGCTCTGCCTTCATGAGATAATAAATACCTCATGGAGGGCAATGGGCAGTATAAAGAGCTATCAAGTAGGAAGGGGATTTTTAACAAAGGACATGGCCAGGAGAATGGCATAAGATGTAATAAACTGGGAATTTTGTAAAAGAATAAATTGCTAAAGGGGAAGAAGTGGAGTGTTATACATACCCAAAAGAACAGAAGCCCTGCACCAGATACTGCTAAGGAGATAGAAATAGTAGAGAAATGTACAGACTATTAAAAGAAACAATACACACCCACGGGAAAAACACAAATAAAAAAGGCCTATAGAGAATTATAACCCTAATTATAATTCTACAGAGCTATGAAGGCAACGCAAAGGGACGATGAGCCTCTAGATGAATCATGGGGAATTCTGCAGTCTTGCAGCCTAAATTGTGGGCTGGGAGGACTTCCTGGAGGTGGTGTTAGAAATCAGAGCTCTTGTCTCCTCGGTTGTGAAGGTGTTTCTGGGATCCTTTTTCTGTCTCCCACATCTGAACTCCACATTCCCCTTGGGTTTCAGCCGTGAACAACAGGTGCCTGCTGGAAATGGTTTTTCTGGAGGCTGCTGGTGGTTGGCAGGACCTCGGGGCCCTGGGTAGCAGCAGCACCATGTCTCTGCAGTACCCCACAGTGCTCAGCACCCACAGTCTCTCCGAGTCCTCTCTACGGCCATCCATCACCCCCTCTCATCCACAGCTCTCCATGTGCACTGACTTCCCACTTGAAATCGTTCCCACTGCCGCCTCCAGTGAAACTTCTCTTGCTCACTTTCTGTAAAGCGTTTCTCTCCTCTCAGCAACTTGTCACAGTGCAACTATTTCTATCTCTTACATTGCTGTTTCTCCCTGTCACATTGTAGCTTATCTTGGGGTTGGTCTGTCTCTCTCTCTTTCCCTCTCTCTCTCCCTTTCTCTGTGTTCTATGGCTCCTTTTCCTCCATTGGTATTATCTTCATCCTCCGATCACCTCCTCATCCCCTGAACGCCTGATCCGCTGAAGGCCTCCTTCTATGACCCAGCCCTTTCCTTCTGTAGAGCAGATCTGAGGTGACTCTGCTAAAATATAATAATAATCAGTGGCCAAGTGACTCTAAGGCAGGGGTGCCCAATCTTTTGGCTTCCCTGGGCCACATTGGAAGAAGAAGAATTGTCTTTAGCCACACATAAAATACACTAACACTAATGATAGCTGGTGAGCTATAAAAAAAAAAATTGCAAACAAATATCATAACGTTTTAAGAAAGTTCACGAATTTATGTTGGACTGCATTCAGAGTCATCCTGGGCCGCAGGTTGGACAAGCTTGCTCTTGCTCTAAGGTATCTTTGTCTGGGGGTTGGGCAGAAAGGAGGTTTTAGAGGGTCACAATGAAACCTCTACCACAATTGCAATAGACACACACCCACACCCACCTACACACGGGGCCTTCCCGGAACTGGAGCCAGTACTTCTTGATGACACGCAGCATGTGCTGGTAGTTGTTCCAGGTATTGTGGG
>NW_012107586.1:1417481-1444345 GCF_000951045.1 Mandrillus leucophaeus | reverse complement strand
ACCCACCCACCCACACACACACACTGCATGGCTACGGTGCAACATTGGGCATCTTGCCGATACTTGCAAAACTGTGCCTTCTGCCCAAGAGCCAGAATGCATAATCAATAATTATTTCTATCCACATCTTTACAAAATAGTAAACAACCCCAAGGCTTAGCCAATCAATGACCTCAGTTCCTGCTCTTTGTCCAGCATCCTGCTCTCTGGACTTTCCCTGTGTAAGGGGCATTTGAGTTGTAACACAAAAGAACTCAGAGCTCATAACAACCAGAGCAAGCACAGCACACTTTAGAGGCACTTACTGGGGAGTCCTTGTCCCGGCTCTGCCAGATAACCTACAATGTGACCTATTTTGCAAGTCATCACACCTTTAGAAGCCTCAGTTTCTGCATCTGCAAAATGGGGTAAGAACACCTAGTTCATGAGGCTTTTGTAAGGATTATGTAGAATCATTCTTGGAGGTTTCTGGCAGGATGTCTGACCCAAAGAAGGGATTCAGGTCAATGTTTGCCAAACCTGGAGTCGAGTCTTTGCCGTGGACATTTGCCTCTTGGAGCAATCTCTTGACTTTGAAAACTCTGATCCCCGATATAGGATGCCCTGTGTTCTTTAAGACCATCTGATGGCACCCTGAGTCTGGTCTCTCCTTCCCTGAGCATAGCAGTTCCAAGAGGACCCACCACGTGACAGCAGCACCCGTGCATGGAGACCTTCACCTTGCATTGTGCCATCTGCCACTGCCTGCCCATCCGACTTGATCCTGGCTGTCTGGAACAAGACCTTCTCTCTGGGGAAAATATTATTGTTTTTTTGGCCACTTGTTTGATCCTCCAGAGTCAATATTTGCAGCGATAAGCACAGTGTGATGTAGCCAGTGGAGTTGTTTATAACTCTGCCCCTATCCTATTGGGTTCTGGTTCCTTCTGGGCCACATTGTGAGGTGAGCGGGTGTGCATTTCAACAGCAGTTGGTCCTGGTACTCACCAAAAGTACTTTGGAAGAATATGGAAGAGGAGCTGGAGTCTGTTTGCTCCTGTCTCCTGAAGGTGTGCCCTCAGCCTACGCTGAATGCTAAGCAGGGATTTAGGTGACCTTCCCAGGAGGCTGGCGGACGCCTTTCCCTCCTAAGCCTTTCCTGTAACACAAACCTCAGGGCTGCCCCAGTCTTCTCTACTAGATAGTGAGATCCCAGAGGAATCTTTCTATAAAAGTAAGATTTTCTGTTTCCACTTCACATAAAAATGCCTAGAGAGATTTTCCACACAGTTTGGGGGGCTTATTTCAAATGATTTGACTTAAAATATAGGCTATGAGGAGTGGGTAAAACTCCCTTTGAAGTGGCCCATAGGAGGGTAGCCATAAGGCTGGAGGGGTGGCCATTCTCTGGAAAGAGTGACTACTCAGGGGATACCACGAGAGGCCACAGTGACATCTGATTAGGAGAGACAGGCTGCACGTATTAATCCATGGAGGACAGAGATGACAAACATGGTTTCAACTGTGAGCTCAAAACCAAAAGTGATGAGGCCATGCAGTCAACAATCGTAATTGAGCTGCTTCTCATGTGGGCAACTCTATATACCTCTGAGAGAGTAGAAGCGAGGGTGGATTTTTTTTCTTTTTTCTTTTCTTTTCTTTTTTTTTTTTTTTTTTTTTGAGACAGAGTCTTTCTCTGTCACCCAGGCTGGAGTGCAGTGGCCTGATCTCGGCTCACTGCAAGCTCCACCTGCTGGGTTCAGGCCATTCTCCAACCTCGAATAGCTGGGACTACAGGCGCACAGCACCACGCCCAGCTAATGTTTTTGTATTTTTAGCAGAGACGGGATTTCACCATGTTAGCCAGGATGGTCTGGGTCTCCTGACCTTGTGATCCGCCCGCCTCGGCCTCTGAAAGTGCTGGGATTACAGGCGTGAGCCACTGTGCCTGGCCAAGGGTGGATTTTTTTTTACCATGGGGAATGGTTTTCTGGAGAAATACAGGCAGCCTGGCTAGCTAATAATAATAATAATAATAATAATAATAACAACAACAACAACAACAAGAGAGGAAGTGAAGGAGGAATAGGAAGGAGAAGGAGAACGGAGGAGGGAGAAGGGAACAGTGGCATGGCTGGGTAGTCCACTATGTGCCAGCCTCTTAGCAAAGTGATTTCCAAAAGTGATCTCATTTAATTACTTCATTTAATGATCACAAAACCCCTACAAAGCAGCTCTTATTATCTCCACTTTTCAGGTGAGGAAAGTGATGCTCTGAGAAGTTAAAGCTACTTGCCCAAGGTCATGCAGCTTACCAAAAGCAGATACTGATATGGTTTGCCTGTGTCTCCATTCAAATCTCAACTTCAATGGAATCTTCCAGAATTCCCACGTGTTGTGGGAGGAACCCAGGGGGAGCTAATTGAATCATGGGGCCTGATCTTGCCCATGCTATTCTCGTGATAGTGAGTAAGTCTCACGAGATCTGATGGCTTTATCAGGGGTTTCCGCTTTTGCGTCTTCGTCATTTTCTCTTGCTGCCGCCATGTTAGAAGTAGCTTTTGTCTCCCGCTGTGATTCTGAGGACTTCCCCAGCCATGTGGAACTGTAAGTCCAATTAACCCTCTTTCTTCCCAGTCTCGGGTATGTCTTTATCAGCAGCGTGACAACGAACTAATACAGATACTGAGTGAGATTCTCCTGACCTTGATCAAGGAACGTGCAACAAATTCATTTTGGATGAACTCATTATCATGCATTGTGGACAGTTGAGCCCTTATTGTTATCCTGCATTTGCCACTTCCTTGATTGTTGTCTCGTCCCTTTAAGGCAATGGGATCCTTTGTATCCTCCTCTTGAGCACATGTTAGGTCCCAGTACAAGTTGGTCAAATGAATCAAGATGACTGATGCCTTAGTCTGTCAATCAAGGATCTAAGATTGATGTAAACCTGCCCTGAAGCTCTTGGGAATTTTGGAAGCAATTGCTACACGCCAGACACAATTTTAGTCGCTTGGGATACATCAGTGAACCAAACGGACAATTCCCTATGCTCTGGTGTAGCTTACAGGGGTAGGGGAGCAGCAGAAATGACTAGCAAACACTCTTAAGAGGTTTCTGCTCACTGCCTTCTTACTGAGAAAGCAAAACTTTGCCCCAATCTGCTTTCCAGATAGTCGCCAGAGAAGATTCTTTTCCCAATATAAATGTGATCAACTCATACCCCTGCTCAAAACCCTCAGTGACTTCCCATGGCTCTTAAGATAAAGCTCCCACACCTTAGACCTGCCTTCAAGGTCTTGCATAGGATCTCTGCCCCTGGCAAGCCTCATTCCACAGCCAGTTCCCCCATCATAAGCTCTTCCAGTCCCTCCCCTTTTACTGTTCAACTCCTCCTTCAGCTATCTTCTCATGGAAGACGTGTCCTCCCTGCATCAATCTCTCCCTACCAACTCCATGGATCTGTCACACTTCTCATAGTTACAGCTTCACGTTGATTTGTGCGAATTTCTGATGAATGTGTGTCTTCTGTACTGAACGGTAAGTTCTCTGCACATAAGGAATGAGTCTGCTGCACTCCCCACCGTGTGTCCAGAACCTCACCAGGGCCTGGTACAACACAATGTGCTGAATAAATGCCTGACATACCATCATTCTCTCCACCCCATACTGCCCATGGTCTTCTCATCTGATCTGTGCAAATCTCCCTTTTCCAAAGAATCAAAAGGGCGGGGGATCCAGAGCTGTGGGCAAGGTAACCACGGCACCTAAACCTCCAATCAGGACTGTGGTCTCACAATGCTTACAGGTGTGAGCCACTGTGCCTAGCCGTAGGGACTTCTTAAGAGTCCAAAGTTTAGACAAGGGTTTGCAAACTCAGATGTCTGTATGTACCAGAAAGCGTGTATTAATCAGTTAGATAAGCAGAGAGCTGTGATGATTCGTACATAGATGCTTCTTGACCATTGGGAATGGTGGGGACTGTGCCAAGGGGAGAGCCCATGTACATTTGAAGGGGTCAGCTTCTGCTCAGCTCCAGCTGATTGTGGCCTGGCAGGAATGAAGGTCCAAGGTAGCAAAAGGGGCTCATTTCAAAGCAAAATCAGTTCTCCTGACTTTTCCATGAATTCTCTCAAATTGAAAGTATTGGCGAGTAATTCAAAATTCAAAAAAGAAAAGAAAAGAAAAACATAGTACAAAGCACACCCAGCATGCTGATGAGCTAGACGTGAGTATAGGATTGGTACTGAGTCCTCTGCGTAGACTTTTTTTTAACAGTAGAGGTATACGAAGGAAAGGGAGACACAGGCAGGGCACACCAGTGCAACCAGGACCACAGCTGCCTACCTGCTGACAAAGTGTGGTGTTGTCTCCTGTCCACCACGTGACAGGGTCTGCAACAACATTCCCTCCTAGAGTGAGGGAGATGTGTTAAGGTATGAGTAGTGGTTATCAGACATCAGAGAATATCTTCAGCTTTCCAGATGCATATCAGGAAGGAGCATGTCCTACACTTTAAAGGATGCGATAGCCCAGGTGTGGTGGCTCAAGCCTGTAATACTAGCACTTTGGGAGGCCAAGGCAGGCAGATGACCTAAGGTCAGGAGTTTGAAACCAGCCTGGCCAACATGGCGAAACCCCATCTCTACTAAAAATACAAAACTTAGCAGGGCGTGGTGGCACACACCTATAATCCCAGCTACTCGGGAGGCTGAGGCAGGAGAATCGTTTGAACCCGGGAGGTGGAGGTTGCAGTGAGCCGAGATCGCACCACTGTGCTCCAGCCTGGGTGACGGAGCAAGATTCCATCAAAAAAATAAATAAATAAACATATTTTTTTTAAAAAAAAAAGATGCTATGAGTGAACCAACAGCTTGCTGCAGTTGTCAGAGGCGTTCGAACCAGAGTGACTCCATCTTGAGTAGGGGCTGGGTAAAATATGGTTGAGACCTACTGAGCTGCATTCCCAGGAGGTTAGGCATTCTTAGTCACGGGATGAGACAGGAGGTTGACAGGACTCCTGTCAAGATACAGGTCATAAAGACCCCGCTGATAAAACAGGATGCAGTAAAGAAACCAGCCGTAACCCACCGAATCCAAGATGCCAAGGAAAGTGACCTCTGGTTGTCCTCACTGCTCATTATAGGTGGAAGTTACTCTATTTGGTCTAAAGAGGGGAGGAATCCTCAGTTTCAGGAATTGCCCTGTTTTCCCAGAAAACTCATGAACAATCCACCCTTTGTTTAGCATATGATCAATAAATAATCATAAGAATAGCCAACCAGCAGCCCTTGGGGCTACTCTGCCTATGGAGTAGCCATTCCTTTGTTTCTTTACCTCTCTAGAATAAACTTGCTTTCATTTTACTCTGTGAACTCACCCTGAATTCCTTCTTGCATGAAATCCAAGAACCCTCTCTTGAGGTCTGGACTGGGACTCCTTTACCAGTAACATAATGACGCCCCACTGTCCCACATTTCTCTCTCATGGTCTGCCTTCTGCTGCCCTTGTGGAGACCCCATTTTAGTGCCTATTTTGTGACTCTGGTTTTGTGGCCCTTCCCTCTCATGGCTTAATACCTTCTCTTCAGACCCCCATAACTGCCCTTGGCTTCCCTCATCAACTCCAACCTGGCCCCAGGGTGGACCCAGTGCTCGGGTCCAATGCAGAGATTCCATGTTTCACCTTGTAGGTCCTGTGAGTCAAGACAGAGAAGAGGATGGAAATGTCACCATGGAAAGAAGCAAACTTTAAGATCAGTAATTACTATAACAGCCCACAAAGAGTGGGAATAGAAGCTGTGTCCTCAGAGATTCCCAGAAAGTCAGTGGACAGTGATCTTGGTTTGGTCAACTGAAGTCAAGAAGCATCTACAAATAATCACACACGCCCCCTACTGTGTGTCTGGTGCCCCACGGTGCTTATGTCATGAACTTGTAGAATTCTTGCAACAGTCCCATGAGGTAGGAGTCAAGATTGTCCCCATATTACAGAGGAGAAACTCAGATCCGTAGAGGTTAAGTCACTTGCCTCCAGACATTTATCCTCTTTCCAAAACTGGACTCAACTCCTGAATGCTGCTCCGAAAGAGTGCCTTTCAAATCACCTCTGGCAAAGAACCCGTTTTTGCACCCTAGTTCATCACAGACTGACACTTTTGTAAAACACAATCATAAAGTGAATGACTAGCAAAACAATTAGGCATTGGAAGGTGCAGCAATGTCAAATTATTCCCGAAGTTTCTGAGTGTTCTCTGTCTCTATCCTTACCACATTGTGGTGCAGCAACACAGTACCCCAGCAGCACAAGCCACATGCACCCGGGGTAGCGCTGTGCCAGTCCATCTCACGACACACTCAGGCTCTCAGGATGTAAAGTACTTTTGGGAACCTCTTGTCTATATTCCAGCGGCTGAACTGTTCACCTCCATGGGTTCATGACTCTCGCGCCGTCTTTCTGGTTTTTGTGATTTTGGGAGAGGCACCCCGTATTGTACAAGAATGAGATTAATTAGCCCCTCAAGTCCCTTTCAAAACCAAAATGCTAGGATTCCATCTCCTTTTACAGCACCCCAGTTCAGCAGGATGTTTGCAGGGCCAGCTGTTTCTGTTCTTGCATTCATTAATAAAAGTAGTGAATGCAACAAGAGCCACCCTTTTCTTTCCTTTGTCTTGTCTGAAAGGGGGCAGGGAGGGAGCAGGAGAGCCTGCAGACGCAGGGGACGTGTCAGACGTGCGACAGGAAGGGCTCAGCGAGGCGAGAGCGGAGCTGTGAGGAAGGAAGGCAGGTGGGCGGAAGGCGGGTAGGGGGGCCAGGAGGGGGCCGGGTGGCCCCGCAGACAAACACATGGAACCAATCGCCCCAGGCAGGGGGTGGGGGTGCACCTGAGAATTACAGAAACACCTGGCCTGCTTTCTGGAGTAGGGGAGGATTGAGAGCTGCTGAGGAAGGGGGTTGATGATGGAGCAGGCTGGGCGGGATGGAAGCACATGGGAGCTTACTCCAGGACCTTATTGTGATATCTGGGCTCTTGGTGATTGGAGGGTGGGTACGTTTTATTGTCTGTACAGTCAGGGTCCAGCCAGGGAAGCAGGAGGGAGGGAGTTCGCTCGCTAAGTCTTATTCAGAGACTTTAATGGAGGGAATTGGTTACAGAGGTGCTAGAAAAACTGCCTTGGACTGGAGGGGTGACAAGAAGAGGTGCTTTTTCAGAGCCCAGGAGCAACAGTCACCGTAGAAAATACAGGACACCGGTTAAATCTGAATTTCAAATAAATAACAAATAATTGCTAGTATTTTAAAAGCCAGTATAGAATGCATTAAATGCCACAGAATTGTATAATTTAAAAAGGTTAAAATGGTAAGATTTATGTTATGTGTACTTTATCATAATCAAAAATGTAATATAAAAATGTATCTGGTTGGGCCGGGCGTGGTGGCTCTCGCCTGTAATCCCGACACTTTGGGAGGCAGAGACAGACGGGTGGATCGCCTGAGGTCAGGAGTTCGAGACCAGCCTGGCCAACATCGTGAAACACTGTCTCCACTAAAAATACAAAAAAATTAGCCAGGTGTGATGGCACACTCCTGTTGTCCCAGCTACTAGGGAGGCTGAGACAGGAGAATCGCTTGAACCTGGGAAGCAGAGGTTGCAGTGAGCCGAGATCACTCTACTGCACTCCAGCCTGGGCGACAGAGTGAGACTCCATCTCCAAAAAAAAAAAGTATCCAGTTTATCTGCAATTCACATTTAACTGGTGGCCTGTATTTTATTTTAAAAATTTAGCCACTGTACATTCTAGCAGGCACTAGAATAACGGTGGGGGCTGCCCCCAAGGAAGCTGGGGGGGGCCACAAAGGAGACACAGCTGCTGCCCAACAAGGTAGGAAGTGGAGGGACCGGAGGAGGAGGAATGGCGAGCTTCTCCCCTCCTTCTGGTGGCCCTCCAGTGACCTACCAGTTCCTCCAATCAGCCACAGCTACCTGGAAGCCAGAGGGCAAAGGCACCTCAGAAATGCAGGTGCAAGGAAAGGACTGAAGAGCAAGCATGCAGTCCTTTTAGATGACCCAGGAAGGCTGGACCTGCCTGGCCCAATAGCTGCAGTTGTATTTTCTGCAGGCTGAAATGAAGCTGCAGGTTTAGTGGTGTTATCCCTGAGGTTCTTGCTCTCCCTACCCTGATCCATGGATAAGTAGTTACTGCTTGCCGCCAAGGATGCAGACATGAATGCATGTGTGGAGCAGCTTCAGTGCACAAAGCTCCCCACTAAGAATCCAGGAGAAGTGCTTCAGTTGGGAAGTTCAGGATATAGTTCCCCAATGCCCATTCATTCATTCATTTATTTATTCAGCATCTGCTTATGAGATAGGCATGGTCCTCGGCAATTGAGTAGATGGTAGTATAGAAGGCAGACACATTCCACATTCTCAAGGTACTTATGAATCTACTCTGTTGGGAAGATATCAAATGCAATGAGAATTAACTAAAATATAAGATGTAAATGGTAAATTCAAGAAGAGTCTAACAGAGCAATGAGGAGGGTACACACGACCAAGAGAAAATGGACAGTAGAAGTGATGCTCAAAGAAGGTAGCGAGTGCCTGGCATGGGGCCAGGTGCTGGGGAACAGCAGGGCAGAACTGGGCATTTGCTCACCTCTCTTTCCAGGAACTCATGATGTTGCCCACAAGAATCTCCAGATGGCAACTACAAATATCTCTTTACTCTCTCGGCTTCTCACAACCCTGCAGGGAGGCCCTTGGAGGGAAGAGAACAGATTTGGTTGTCTAGAGCTCTTGGGTTCATGCCAGGCTCGGCCTCTAGCTCTGCGGGTCCTGGGGCCTCAGTTTCCCATCTGTGAAGTGAGGGGTGGCTTTGATGATCTCTGCCCCTGCTCTGTGATTCCTCAGGTTCTGTGATGTCAGCACTTCTGTGTTCCAAATCTGCTTCCCTCTTACTGCTGACAGCTCTCCAAGTGGCAGGAGCTACAATCAGTCATTTGTCACTCTGGAGCACCAAGCTCAAAGCTCTGAATGAGTGACTCAATGAACATGTACGGGTCACCTTGTGCAGTGACAAAGATTCTTTGCTGCGACAAACTTCAGTTCAACTTCTGAATCTCCTCGGAGACTCTTTCTTGTAAAATCCAGTTTTAGCAAAGAGCCCTGCTAAATCAGTTTAGCAAGAAGGTCCCCGATCCTTGTGACCTGGACACTGTTTCTAGCTGATCAGGTTCCTCATCCTCCACCATCCCCCAGGTGCTGTCTGATCACCCTGGCCTGTCTTCAGCAAGAATCCTGTTAGCTCTGTTTGGCCAGAATCCCCCTTACCCCTAGTGTTTACTCTCAGTAATTTTCCATCCACTGACCCCCACCCTGCTCCTTAGCTACAAATCCGCACTTGCCCGGGTGAGCCTGGTCTCTCGTCCCTGCTGTGAGACCTTATTGCAGTGGTCCCTAAACGTATAGGGATAGTCCTGAGTAAAGTCTGCCTTCCTGTGGTTTAGCAAATATCATTGAATAATGTCCTTCTTTAACAGCAGGAATGTCCGAATATTGGACCGTGGCTGTTGCATCAGGCTGGGAGGGTTGAATCCTGGTTCTGCCACTTACCATCTTGAGCAAAGTTATATGAACTCTCCGGCGTGTGTGTTCCTTCATTTGTAAAATGGGAATAATAATAGTACCTAATAGATTTATAAGACCGAATAAAATCATGCATGTAAAGCTGCTGAGAACTATGTCTGTTTGCTTTCATTATTTATAAATATCATTATTTATTAATCACCCTTCATAGATTTAGAAGCCAATAATAAATTCACTCTCACTGCCTATATTTATCGTTTTTCAATCTGTGGTTTATGAATCATTAGTGGATTATGAAATCACTTTAATAGGTATAATCGTATTCGTGTTTAATGACTACTTATTATAATTATGTACAAAAGATAAGCATATGGAAAAAAGAATATAATAGAAATATTAGTGTATCACATGTAGTAAGCGTAAGTATCTTCATGTGAAACTTGATTTTTCAGGGTGTATGGTATACGTGTGTACACATGTGTGCACACACATAGTGTAGTTTGCTGGGTTGTGATGTAAAATGTGTTTCTTACCAGGTGTCATAGTCCAAGAAATTTGAAACCACTGCTTTAGGTTAAATCACCATTCCCCATAATTCTGCCCTTCATGCTTTTCAACACTCCAGTTCCCCTCTGACCTTCAAGCAAACACCACTTCCCCCTCCTCCACCTCCTCCTCCTCCCCTCCCCTTCCTCTCCTCCCCTTCCTCGCACTGTATTCACCCCTTCCTTCACCCTCTCTGCCTCTGAGAATCAGAACTGCTTGGCCTTTCTGTCCCTGGAAGCCCAGCTTCTCCTCCCCAACCCTCCCACTGTAGGGTGCCAGAAAGGTGCTTTGGGTGCCAGACAAGGTGGGAGCCCGGAAGCTGCCACAGATGCTGGTGGTGGCTGGGGCTGGCAGGAAAAGAGCCGGCGGCCAAGGGATGCGGTTTTATCATCAGAGCATGCTCCGGGTTAGGTACAAAGCAAAATCAGAGGCCTGGAGTCAATTGTGAGGGAAAGACGTTCCTGAGGGGAGAGAGGGATTAAGCTGGAGGGAGGATGAAGAGGAGAGAAAGAACTGAAAGACTACCTGGAGAGGAGTCCCCGAAACAGGAGGCAAGGAATGTTCTTCAGGAGCCAGCTGGGGAAGAGAAGCGGCCTGGGTGCAGGTGAAGGAAAGGCTGGGAAAGGCTGGAAGTGATGTCTCGGGCAGGCAGGGGCTCAGCCCAGCAACACCACCGGCTCAGTCTGCGGAAGAGGTTTTCCTGGAGGGCCGTCTCACCCTGCAAGGCCCTCCTTCTCCTCACCGAGGGAACTCTCTGGAACCTCACAAAATCAGGAATGGCTTGCTCAGGATTACGCCAACCTAGCTGTGGCCACCCAGGAGGTAGAGGTTGCGGTGAGCCAAGATCACACCATTGCACTCCAGCCTGGGTGACAGTGAAACTTTGTCTAAAAACAGACAGACAGACAAACGAACAAAACCAGATTGCTGGGCCCACCCAGAGTTTCTGCTTGATGGAGCATCAGCTTCTGATGGAGCTGACCTAGGAAACATACTTTCAGAACCACTGCCCTATACTATAGGAATACCAACACCACCGCCATGTTATTCCTTACATGCTGCCAAAGCCACTTGTCGTAAGGCATCGTTGAGATTCTAGGCCTCTGTTTTGACAGAGTGATGATGGTGATGATGATGAATGAAGTAGGCACTGTAAATAGCACCTTATTTTAGATGGAAATAGCTATTATGTGGTGGATCTGAAGCCAGGCAGGCAGACCCCAGAAACCACCTCCCCTGTGCAAGCTTTCTTCTTACACCCTATATCTGTCTTAGTCCATTTGTGCTATTAACAAAATATCTGAGGATGGGTAACTTTTACAGAATAGAAATGTATTTCCTGCAGTTCTGGAAGCTGGGAAGTCCAAGATCAAGGCGCTGGCAGATTCAGTGCCTGGTGAGGGCCAAGTTTGTGCTTCTAAGATGGTACCTTGTTGCTGCATCCTCCAAGGGGACAAACGCGAGGTCCTCGCATGGTGAAAGGGACAAACTTGCCCCCTCAAGCCCTTTTACAGGATACAAACGTCAGAGCCCTCAGGGCCTAACCATCTCCAGAAGGCCTCACCTCTTAATACTGTTGCGTTGGGGATGAAGTTTCAACATGAGTGTTGGAAGGGACATGAACATTGACACAAACATTCTAAGTACAGCACTGTTACATATTCAGATCCTTCAGGTCATGCTTTTTTTTTTCTTTTTGAGATGGAGTTTTTTTGCTCTGTTGCCCAGGCTGGAGTGCAATAGCGTGATCTTGGCTCACTGCAACCTCTGCCTCCTGGGTTCAAGCAATTCTCCTGCCTCTACCTCCTGAGTACCTGGGATGGGATTACAGGCACCCACCACCATGCACGGCTAATTTTTGTATTTTTGGTAGAGACGAGGGCTCACCACGTTAGCCAGGCTGGTCTCGAACTCTTGACCTCAGGTGATCCACCCACATCAGCCTCCCAAAGTACTAGGATTACGGGCATGAGCCACCTCACCCAGCTGGGTCACGATTTTTAATGCGTGTATCTTCATGAGTCAAAGCAAATTGTGTGTTAACTAATTATTCATTCACTCAGTGAATGTTGAGCTTATGATATAACTGCAGATCCTGCTACAAAAAGGAACATAGCAAGCAAGGCAAATGGGTAGGGAGTGATGGTGGAGGAGGACTAGGCCACGCTAAGACAGAGTAGTGTGAGGAGGAAAAGTAAGAGCTTTTCCTCACCCTCTGCAAGGTTCATGGCTGACTCCCCTATAACAGAAGAACAATTAACAAGGGGAAAACTGTACCAATTTAATATAAATTTATGTGACACAGGAGTCTTCAGAAGTGAAGACCCAAAGACATAAAAAACTCTGTATTTTTATGCTTACGTTTGATGAAGAATGAACAGTTGTGTAAATTATGATTGGACAAAGATGGTGTGGTCTAAAGATGAGAAAGTGGGGGAGACTTAGCAAGGCCTATTTGTTCAGATTCTTCTTGGCATCTCTCTGTCTTCATTCCTTTTCTCTGGGTATAGGGCAGGACACCTATCACATGAGGGTCTTATGACCTACTTTCAGGGGAGGTACGTCAGGGAATTATTTAATGGCCAGTTCTCACGCAGAAAGGTGGGAGAAGCTGGTCACGGTGGCTCATGCCTATAATCCCAGCACTTTGTGAGGCCAAGGCGGGCAGATCATGAGGTCAGGAGTTCAAGACCAGCCTGGCCAACATGATGAAACCCCATCTCTACTGAAAATACAAAAATTAGCCAGGCATGGTCGTGGGCGCCTGTAGTCCCAGCTACTCGGAAGGCTGAGGCAGGATAATCACTTGAACCTGGGAATGGAGGTTGCAGTGAGCCGAGATCGCACCACTGCACTCCAGCCTGGGTGACAGAGTGAGACTCCATCTCAGAAAAAAAAAAAAGGAGGGGGGGGGCGGGTAGAAGGTCAGAGAGTGACCTCCAAGGTTCTGCATTTGTAGCACGGGGGTGTAGGAGTACAAGATGTAGCATTTGTAGCTACCCCGCATTTCCTGCAAGGGTAGCATGTCCTGCACTCCATCAGTAGCCAGGGAAGGCCTCCACCAAGGAGCTGACATTTGAGCAGAGACCAGTGAAATGAGAAAGTAAGGAAATGAGGGAGAGAGCAGCAAGCGCAAAGACCGTGGGTGAAAACAAGTGTGGCGTGTTCTAGGACCTGCAAGTAGACCAGCGTGACAGGGAAAGTGAACAGAGAAGAGAGTGCTAGCAGATGAGGTTGGAGAACTGGGCAGGTATCTTGAAGGTCATGCCAACGAGTCTGCATTTTATGCTAGGTGGGGTGGGAAGCCATGGGAGGGCTTTGAGCAGGGGAGTGACAGGCTCTGATTAGGTGTGGACCAGGCTCCTTCTGATTGCAGGGTAGAGACCAGAATCGAGGAAGATCAGAGTGGAAGAAAATGGAGCTGGTGTCTCAGTGACAACATGCCCACAGATGCCCAAAGATGCCCAATAGATGAGCTGCTGCAACCTGTCTCAGCCATGGGGGGTGGGAGAGGAAAGTGGAGAAAGGAAGAAAAAAAAAAGAGTAGAGAGAAAAGAATATGTAATGCAAAAATTAAAATTACCTGATAAGTCAGGGCATGGGAAGTTCTGCCTCCCTAATGGGGACCCAGGAAGATGTACGAAGAGAAGTAAAGCCACTTTCTACGGACACGGAGAAGTTCAGAACACGCAGCCGCCCAGGTTTCCTGGCTCCCAGTCTTGGCACGCAGTGCTCCACCTTGCTGGGAAAGTCAGATATGAATCTGCGGAAAGATGGTTTCAGCTTACAGGGCGCTCTTCTATTAAGCTTATCTAAAATGCTTAAATTTTAAAATGTTCCCATTAGGAGGCATGGAAATATTTGAAAATTAAATCGTGTCGATGGTTGCACAAATGTATCAATTTATTATACGAAAAGTCAGCCAGGCACAGGGGCTCACATCTGTAATCCTAGCACTTTGGTTTTTGTTTGTTTGTTTGAAATGGAGTCTCATTCTGTTGCTCAGGCTAGAGTGCAGTGGCATGATCTCGGCTCACTGCAAGCTCCACCTCCCAGGGCAAGCCATTGTCCTTCCTCAGCCTCCTGAGTAGCTGGGACTGGAGGCATGTGCCACCACCCCCAGCTAATTTTTGTATTTTTAGTAGAGACAGGGTTTTGTCATGTTGGCCAGGATGGTCTCAAACTCCTGACCTCATGATCTGCCCGCCTTGGCTTCCCAAAGCCCTGGAATTAACAGGCGTGAGCCATGGCGCCCAGCCAGTCCCAGCACTTTGGAGTCACTTGAGGCCAGGAGTTTGAGACCAGCCTTGGCAACATAGTGAGATGCTGTCTACCAAAAAAAATTTTTTAAATCAGCCAGGCATGGAGGTATGAGCCTATAGTCCCAGCTACTCAGGAGGCTGAGATGGAAGGATCACTTGAGTCCAGGAGTCTGATGCTGCAGTGAGCTATGATTGCATCACTGCACTCCAGCCTGGGTGACAGAGTGAGACGCGCTCTCAAAAATAAATACATAAGTAAATAATAAAAGTCATCAAACTGGATACTCCTTAAGGGTGAACATAATGGTATGTAAGTCCACCTCCATAAAGTTATTCTAAAAAGAAAAAGCATTTGCCTATAAGGGAATCGTTCTTTGAACCCCGAGCCTGTCAGAGTTTGCCTATCATTAAAGAGAACTAGAAAGAAATAAACTAAGGTATTAACAATGGAATCATTGGCAATTTTGACGTTTTCTTCTTCGCTTATCTGTATTTTCTCATTTTCCTACCATGGACATATATTATTTGCCTGATGACAAGGAGGCATCAAATCTTATAAATCGTTGGCACTGTGATGCTACAGATTACTTTCTGCCTTTTCATGGACTATTTCATTTCTGTTTTTCCACTGTGAAGTTTTAATTTAGCTCAAAAATTCCACAACTATTTATGGAACGCTTATTTTGTGCCAAGCACTGTCCTAGGCACGGCAGGAAATGGAAAAATTAATGAGACATGATCGGATCTCTTCTGTCCTGTTGGGGAGACAGATATCCACACAAAGAACCGTACTGCCAGATGGTGTGGATTACAGGCGCAGTGACGGAAGTAGAAGGTGCAAAGGGAGTTCAGTTAATCAATTAGTCAGCAAAACTGCTTTTTAAAGGAATCCCTGTTACTATTGCAAACACTTGTGCAGAATTAATCCCTCTGGCCTTACAAGCTTGCCAGATCTCTGGTGGCCTGAGCTATGTGGGTAGGTGGGACTTTTTTGGTAAGGAGCTAATGGTTACTGGGTATCTATTATGTGATGGGCACTGTGGTTTACATTCATTTAACCCTCACAACTGCCCGAGGCTAATTTAGTGCTTAATCGCAAGAAGGAGGGGAGTACGGAATACTGGTTAGAAGACCAGGCTCTGCAGCCAAGCCACCTGGATTCCAATCCAGTCTACTGCTCACTAGTTATATAACCTCTAACAAGCTTCTTAACCTCTCTGTGCCCCAATTTCTTCATTCATATAATGGGGATAATAATAGTACACACCTTGTAGGATTTGGGGCCAGGACCGAACACATCAACCATAAATAGTTGTCCCAGTCCCTGACAAACAGAAAGCTCTCTAGGATGTTACTATTTTATATTTATATTCCACCAAGTACATATTCATGTTACTTTGCATTTCCTTTTTCATGTCATGCTTCCATTACTTTTCCTAAAAAGCCAATTATGACAATGATTCAGCAAACATTTTTGATCGCCCACTACATATATGATACTGTTTTGCTTGCTGGGAAAGCAAAGATAAATAGCCATGACTCCACTCTGGGGGTGCTCGTAGGTTAGTGCAGGAGAGAAGCACAAACACGAATAACACGACAGGGCTGGTAATTAGGAACAGTGGTTGCCTAAGTTGCCCTAAAGTCCCAGAAAACATTTCTCTCTCTCTGTCTCTGTCTCTCATTGTTAAAATGTGTTTCCCATTATCCTGTTTATAGTATTTGCTTGCAAAGGAAAGCGGAAACTAACATTCTCTGGAAGTCTGCCATGCGCCGGACATAGTGTGATCATCCATAAGAGCAGAAGGTTCCCCATGTGCCAGGCACCTTTCTGAGCACTGGATACACATTTTCTCCTTTATTCCTATAAATGAAGTATAGTTATTATTATCCTCATTTTACCTACAAGGAAACTGAGGTCCTGCTCTCAGAAGTCAAATAACTTCCCCAGGTTTTACCACCAAGAAATTACAAAGCCAAGGTTCAAATGCAAGCCTGTCTTCTCAACACAATGCCACATCTCCTCCCAATGTAAAATTCTATATGCCATCTAATTCTCACAATAACTCTTTGAGATAGATGCTGTTAGGCCCACTTTTATGCATGAGAAAACTGGGATTTAAAACATAAAATTATTACCCCAAGGTCAAAGAGTTAGTAAGTGACAGGCCCAGCTGCCTCCAAAGCTGTAGTCTTTGCCTAGATAATGCGAAGACTCCTGTTTCCTCCCGCACAGGGTGAAGTTGAATTTTCACCCAGGTCTGTGAAAAAGCCCCCTGGATTGGGATATAAGAGAGGGGAATTCCAGTCTTGACTCTGCCACTTGTTAGCACAGTGGCCTTGGGCAAATTTCTTTCCCTCTTGGGGTCTTGGGGTATATCTATCAAAAGATAATTTGGGGCCAGACACGGTGGCTCACACCTGTAATGCCAGCATTCTGAGAGGCCGAGGTGGGTGAATCACTTGAGGCCAGGAGTTCGAGACCAGCCTGGCCAACATGGTGAAACCCCATCTCTACTAAAAACATTTAAAAATTAGCCAGGCATTGTGGTGGGTGCCTGTAATCCCAGATACTCAGGAGGTTGAGGAACAAGAATTGCTTGAACCTGGGAGGCAGAGGCTGCAGTGAACCGAGATCGCACCACTGCACTCCAGCCTGGGCAACAGAGTGAGACCCTGCCTCAAAAAATAAAAATAAAAATAAAGTTTTTTTAAAAGATAATTTGGTTTTCACCCTTCCCAAAAATCCCCAAAGGGATGTCATAAACAATAGGCTGAGACCAGGCTCTGCTAGAGTAAACCTAGAGTGGGAGCCTGGGGTGATGCCCAAGGATGGAAGAGGGAGGAGGCTCCAAAGATAACACCCTCACAACCGTGTTCCAGCCACCTCTGATGGGAGAAGCTCTTCAGTATTCCATCTGCCAGAGGCTAAGCTGCAGGAGGATAAGTATATGACTTTTTTTTTTTTTTCTTTTGAGACAGAGTCTCGGTCTGTCGCCCAGGCTGGAGTGCAGTGGCATGATCTTGGCTCACTACAACCTCCACCTCCTGAGTTCAAGCGATTCTCCTACCTCAGCCTCCCAAGTAGCTGGGATTACAGGTGCCCACCACCACACACCAGCTAATTTTTGTATTTTTAGTAGCGTTGGGGTTTCACCATATTGGTCAGGCTCACATACGGGAGGTGTTGTTGGAGATTATAGGGAGTGAGCTAGAGCCCACTCCTGAATTGCAACAAACATCCCTTTGTGGTGCTTTCAGGGATCCAAACAATAGATGGGTCATTGATACGGATGTCACAGAAGAATAGCATGTGGAGGAAATATTTGGTTTCAGTAGTTTAGCCCTAAGGAGTGAGGAATTTGTTTGGTTAGACATACTGAAGATGAAGACTATACTTCTGAGAATAAGCCTAAAGCCTGTGAGTCTCGAAAGCCAATCTGCTGAGCTTCACTGAACCCCAGAAGCCCATGTGCCCCTTTTCACCATTTCCCACATTGGTAAGACATCATGAGGGGTAGACGCTCACTCTCTGATGGTTTGTCACTTGCCTGGGGTTGGGGCAGGGTTTGGGAATGGGGTAGAGTGATTGCCCACGTGGGATCGTGAGAGTCACGCTCAGAAATGGTGTATCAATTCAATTTGGTCTCTATGAACCAGTCATCCACGACCAGGACTGAGACTCTGTTGGTCTCCTGCCTATAGCCTCTGTGATATTTGTGGAGCAAGCGTGCCATTAACCCAAGTTAATGGCCACTGCAACTTATTTTTATGGTATGTTTATTTTTACCACAAGAAACAGCCACCAAGAAAAGGCATTTAGTTGATGGTAGCAGAAAAATAATACAGAATTGGGACCACAGAGGAGCCATAAGCTGGCTGCCCTTCTGTCTCCGGAGACGGGGAGGTGGAGTTTTCCAGGGAAGAACAGCTCCTGGTGCACAGGTGTTCGGGGTAAGTGGAAGGATAGATGGGCCTGAGCATGCGTGGGAAAGGAACCGGCTGCAGGAGAGTCTTCCCTTAGAAAAAAAAGAAAAAAAATGAAACCTCGAGATGTCAGCAATGGAAGGGATTAGAGAGAAGGGGGGAAAACCATGGGAGGGAGCTGTGGGGAGGGGCTTAGTTGGATGAGATATGCTTTGGGGTGGAGCTGGCATGGCAGATGTTATCAGGAAAGTGAGTTTGTTTGTTTGTTTATTTATGTATGTATTTGAGACAGAGCTTCACTGTGTCGCCCAGGCTGGAGTGCAGTGGCGTGATCTCGGCTCACTGCAACCTCCACCTCCCAGGCTCAAGCGGCTCTCCTGTCTCAGCCTCCCAAGTAGCTGGGACTACAGGCACGTGCCACCACGCCCGGCTAATTTTTGTATTTTTGGTAGAGACAGGGTTTCACCACGTTGGCCAAGCCAGTCTTGAACTCCTGACCCCAAGTGATCTGCCCGCCTCAGCCTCCCAAAGTGCTGGGATTACAAGAGTGAGCCACCGGGCCTTGCTAAGAAATTATTATTTTTTAAGCAAATAGTTTAGAGAAGGCATCGAGACGTAACTCTCATTTTAAGTATCATCTCTGCTGTGCTCCACAGTATGTGGCCGTAAGAAACCCATGACACCCTCCCCTGGAATTGTACCCACGTCCCACACAGACAGATGCTCCACTCCTCCACTTCTTGGCAGTACTTCCTACAGCCCCTGGGTGAACTTCTCCAGCTGGCTGTGATTGACCTCCAGAGGGCATGACCATGGCTGAGACTCAGCTTTTCATGTTCCCAGCTCTGGCTTGGGGAGTCACCCCAAGGAAGCAGCAGATTAAGGAGAAATGTGAATGCATCCTTCCTGAGTGTGGGTTCCCCCAGAGAGAAGACAGACCCCATGGCCAGCACTTCAACGTATTTTGAGCTGTGGGAATTAGAGGCTTGGACAATTTGGGAGAAACAAGGCTTTTGTCTTGAAGGAGTTTACAGCTTCAGGAGAGGATATCATATCCCGTAGCTGTGACAAATCAAAAAATTAAAAGTAGTCTTTCCAAGGATGGCTTCAGTAGTTTAGCCGTAAGGAGTGAGGAATTTGTTTGGTTAGACATACTGAAGATGAAGACTATACTTCTGAGAATAAGCCTGAAGCCTGTGAGTCTCGAAAGCCAATTTACACACCACGCAGAAAACTGACGGGTCTCAGGAAAACTAAAATGAGGAAAGCTAGCAGAGGCCCAGGCAGACGTCAAATTAATTTCTAGAAACAGAGGACAATCTGCTTTGGCTTGGCAAAAATTAAAATAGAACTTAGATGAGCTTCAGTGTGAATGGAGGTGGGGGGAGTTCCTTCCTTTCCGCTGATGGGATGTAAAACCCTCACTAGCCAACAAGCTCCCCCAAGAAAGACAATGCCACGTGCCTTCATTGCCCTAGTGAGCTGTGGGATGTCTGTCCCCCAGCAGGGTCTCTGTTACTGTGTGTTGAATGAATGATGGATCCAATAAAAGAAAAAAAAAGCGAAAGAATGACTGAATAAAGCCCCATTCCAGCCCATGTTCCCCTGATAACAGTAATAAAATGAAGGACAGAATGGACTGAATTATTACAGTACTTTAACTTTGTTTAACTTTGTGAAAACACTATGTTTAGCTAGGATAATGGGAGTACTTGGACTGGTAATAAACAAATAAATGAGCAAAGCAATAATGTCTTACATTTGAAGTGATTTACAGCTTACAAAGCTATTACACACACATTTTTTCCATAAGAGCCTGTAAACCACCCTGTGGCACAGGCATGACAAATATTACTTTCCCCTTTTGATGAACAATGAAACTGCAATTTAAATAACTTAAATAACTACAATCACAGTGCTCAGGGTGGCAGAGGACAGATTTAAACCCAGGGCTGAGTCCAAACACTCTTCCCGACCTGTGGTTCTGGCTCTCACGGGGGCCCATGCTCTGGAAAAAATAATTCCACTCCTGTGTTCAGCCTGGTCCACTCCTCGCGGAATCTTCTTTTTCAATCTAGGTATCCGGGAATAACATTTGGTCCTGTTTTGTGTGAGTTTTAAATTTTGCACAAATTATGCAATTAAATTACAAAATGTGTAACACAAGCCTTCATCTCTTCTCCCACAAACAAAAACATCCACTTACCACATCTCTGTGAATATCAGAAATTCCCCCGATTTTCCGTCTGGCCCTTCTCATGTTGTGTCTGGTGCCTCCACTGTCTGGGTCATTTACCTGCTCATTTCCCCAGACACTGGGTTTCCTTTCTTGAATTTAAGCATTTTGTCATGCCATTTGTTTCTTCACTCACTTCAAATCTCTATTGGCCGCTACTTTACCCCAGGACCCTGGAGTGTCTTTCTTTGAAGCTGATGTCCACTCACTCTTTCCCTCCAGAGCTTTGGCCAGCTGGCCCCAGAAATCTTCCAGTGGCCCATCAGAGAGCAAGCTGGCAGAGCTGTCACTCCCGCCATGGAATTCAGGTAAGGTCCCCAGGGGCTGTTAGTACGCACAGCTCATGAGCCAGCTTTGCTAACCTGTCACTTTCTGCTCTATGGAGATGGACTTTCTTTGTCTTTCCTCATTTGCTTTCTTTTTGACTGCCTCGTTTCCCAGGGGGTTTCACACTCTGCCATCTTCATTATTCTGCCCTTTTCACGGGTCTCACTAAGCTTTTCTCTTCTGTCTCAGATGGTGCCTTTACACTTCGGGCGTCTCTCACCCACTCAGCCTTCTTAGGTGGCTTGCTTCTTCCTGCCCGGTTGGATGCCAGGAGGAACGTCAGAGGCCCTCCAGTCCCAGGATTCCTAACCTGGAGCCCCTGGGGCCCACCACTGAGTTTCACAGGCACATCAGTGGGGCAACTGTGATGGTTTGAAGTCGCATGTAACATCTCCATTTTTCTGGGGAGAGAATCCATAGATTCCCATTTCCATCCCATTCCCAGACCCTTCATTTTGCTGATGCATAAACAGAGGCCCACAGCAAATTGCTGGATTGGAGAAGAGAGCTGCTGTTTGGGGCATCTGTCGTGTGTGCTCTGCTATATCTCTGTGGATTCCCCTGCCCTGGAGGTGTCCCGAGGGAAGAGAAGGCTTTTCCTTCCTCCTGAGTTTTTCCCTTTGTCTTGCTTTTCCACATGGACACACACGGTGCACACACAGACACACTTCCTCATACTTGTACTGTGTTCAGGGCTGACTACATCATTTGTGAAGCCAAAAGCAAAATGGGAAGTGGAGCCTGGCAGGGCGTGGGGAAGTGGATCTCCCCTTCCTGTGGGTGAGCCACTGCCTCAACCTGTAGAGGACAGGCGATCTCCCCAGGAGTTGCAACCTTGATGCCTGGGTACCACGGTCCCTGGAATGAGGGTGAATGAGAAGCTGATACACAGTTGTCCAATGCAAAAGTCACAGCATTGCAACCCTGGGGAGGGACATAACCTCGCCACATGTGAGATACTGTGGAACATGCCCAACTCCAGGCCTGTCTGTGGCTGCACCCAGGCCAGGACAACTAATAGTGGAACGTGGCCCATCAACACTCTGGGCAGAGGGGAGCCACCGCTATGGAGTTGGGGGTGGGGAGAGGGAGGCCAGAGTGGGCTGTAGAGAACCCATCCCAGGGAGACAGTCGGGGGTGGATCGCAGGTGAGACGAGGCTTCAAGCCTCCTGTGCATTATCCCGTCGGACTTGAAATACAAACACAGCTTAAGAAAAAGTACTAAGATTCTCAAGGAGGCAATAGCAGAGCATCAAACCCAAGCACGGATCCTTCTGCACTAGCATGTGCCATGAAGCCACTCTGACATGTTTCAAAGCACGACAGCATCCTTGCCTTATGCGCCCCCCTAGGCAGCCCTTTGAAGTCATTGGATCAGGTGTGCCTTAAGCCTCATCTTACAGACAAGACTTCAGACATTACACGTAGCCTAGGCACAGGAGTCTCGGATCAGAGAGTTCAAACAAACGTGGGCTCAGCCACTTACATCACCCCCCTGGACCTCAGTTTCCTAATTTGCCAAAGGGGACTAATCCTCCCTTCTTCAGGGTTGTTGTGTGATTACAACAAATTGCATATAGAATTCTACAGTGCCAGTGGCAGTCAGAGTACTCAATAAATGTAGGTATCAGCTTTTCCCAAAATCATATTCATGAATGCCCTTCACTAATTTTCAGCATTCACCTGCCATGTGTACCATTATTGGCTTAATATTTTAAATTTAAAACTAGCTAATTTTTACGCTTTAATAAATTTATAGGGTAGCTTTATTCTAGCGTCAAAAATGAAAGACAAATATTATTCATCTTAAGTAGAAAGTAATCATAAAAATAAATGCATGGGCCAGGCACAGTGGCTCACGCCTGTAATCCCAGCACTTTGAAAGACCAAGGCAGTGCCGGGTGCAGTGGCTCATGCCTGTAATCCCAGTACTTTGGGAGGCCAAGGTGGACAGATCACCTGAGGTCGGGAGCTCGAGACCAACCTGACCAACATGGTCTCTACTAAAAATACGAAATTAGCCAGGTGTGGTGGCACGTGCCTGTAATCCCAGCTACTCGGGAGGCTGAGGCAGGAGAATTGCTTGAACCTGGGAGGCAGAGGTTGCGGTGAGCTGAGATTGCCCCATTGCACTCCAGCCTGGGCAACAAGAGCGAAACTCTGTCTCAAAAAAAGAAAAAGAAAAAGAAATATGGGTGGGTCAAGTTAGGCCAAGAGGTCAAGATAAACCTGACCAACTACTAAACATATAAAAATTAGCCGGGTGTGATGGCAGGTACCTGTCGCCTCAGTGACTCGGGAGGCTGAGGCATGAGAATTACTTGAATTGGGAGGTAGGGTTTACAGTGAGCCAAGATCACACCACTGCATTCCAGCCTGGGCAACAGAACAAGACTTTGTCTCAAAAAATAAGTAAACAAATAAATAAACACATGGAAAATGACAGTGGTGTGAAAATCTAGCCAGATAACTTGGCTAGCTTAGAGTCTGTACTTCCTCTTTGTTAAGGAAGGAAATTAGCAAGTGTTTAATACTTAGTCCCTCTGAGACTTAATCTGCAGGGAATCATATGTCATTATTCAAATCAATGTTTTTTTGTCTGTTTGTTTGTTTGGAGACGGGGTCTTACTCCATCACCTAGGCTGGAGTGCAGTGGGTGATCATGGCTCACCATAACATCCAACTCCTAGGCTCCAGCAATCCTCCCACCACAGCCTCCTAAGTAGTTGAGACTACAGGCACATGCCACCATACCCGGCTAATTTTTGTGTTTTGTAGAGATGTAGTCTCCCTTTGTTGCCTAGGCTGGTCTTGAACTCCTGGCCTCAAGTGATCCTCCCACCTCAGTCTCTCAAAGTGCTGGGATTACAGGCATGAGCCACCGCGCCTGACCCATTCAGTGTTCTTTAATGCCTTGCCTGTCCTGTACCAGTTAACATCTCTCGTACCATGATTCGCCTGCTAGACTTTGGGAAGTACCAAACATGAGGTTTGGAAGTGATAGAGTCAAAGTTCACAACATATGTATCATGAATGCAAAAAAATAAAACCCACACAAACCAATACCAAATGCTGTTCATGGACACATGGATTGAAAGAATCCATATCAGTTCCTTGACAGTGACTGCCTCTGAAGAAAGAGAGAAGAGGAAAGGGCTGAGGGTTGTGGTCAAACTTTAACTATCATCGAAATGTTTAATTATTTTATCAAAAACGCTTGAAACAAATGAGAAAAATGTTTTACAGTTTATTCGGCATACCAAGGACATCTATATTTAATAATCTTTATATGCATTTTTAAAAGAAAATAAAATTTAAATTTTATTTTAAAAGAATAAATTTTAATATGTAAAAGAAAATAAAGAGAAAGAAGAAAAAAACTTTGATCAGGCAAAATGTTCCCAGAAATAGGTGCTGGGAAGAACTCAACACATGCTGATAAGTAAGGGACTGTATCAGTCAGCTTGGGCTGCTGTAACAAACAGCACAGACCAAGGTCAGGAGACTGTTCTATAAACAACAGAAATTTATTTTTCCAGTTCTGGAAGCTGAAAGTCCAAGATCAAGGTATCAATAGAGTTGTTGTCTTCTGAGGTCTCTCTCCTTGGCTTGTAGATACCATCTCCTTCCTGTGTCTTCACAGCTTCTTCCCTCTGTACATTTCTATGTCCCCATTTTCTCTTTTTTTTTTTTTTTTTCCTGAGATAGAGTCTCACTCTGTCACCCAGGCTGGAGTGCAATGGTGCAATCTCAACTCACTGCAACCTCTGCCTCCTGGGTTCAAGCGATTCTCCTGCCTCAACCTCCCGAGTAACTGGGATTACAGGAGCACACCACCACACCCAACTAAGTTTTGTATTTTTAGTAGACACGGGGTTTTAGCATGTTGGCCAGGCTGCTCATTTCTTCTTCTTATAAAAAAACCAGTCTAATTGGATTAGGGCTTGCCTTAATGACGTCATTTTAACTTAATCACCTCTTTAAAGGTTTTTGTCTCTAAGTACAGTGACATTCTAAGGTACTGGGGTTAAGTCTTTAGCATATGAATTTCGGGGGGGACACAAATCAGCCCATAATTGGGACTTTCACTGGTGCCCTGTGCTGACTTACCTCTTCATCCAGGAGTCTGTCACCTCTCCTTACTGACTCTGCTGCTCTCCCCTCCTCTTTCCAACATCCAGGTGGGATATTCTCACCGCTCCACTGCCTGGCCTTTGCTGACCCTTCCTGGCTTCACCCCTGCTTCCTCTAGCCAATCTGCTGAGGACCTCCCTCCTCACCCAGCTCAGCCCTGCCTGCTGCCCGAGTCCACTCCCATCTGTGGAGCCTCCACTCAGGAGCCCATGAATCAGCTTCCACCCAAGCTCCACTCTGCAGCTCCACACAGCTCAAACTACCTACTCATGAACAACAACCCGAAGACGTTTCTCCTGTCTCAGACCTGGCCATCAATGCCCATTCTCCTCTATCTGGTCTCACTTCTTGAGATGTGTCTGCCACAGGTATGTCTGTGGCATTCCTCTGCCCGTGTTCTCTCTGTACCTCTTATCATTTTGAGGTCACAGGTTGTATCAGTCAGCATCCAATTAGAAAAGCAGTAAGCTCTCTAGAAACTTACATCGGGGAACTGTAATGTAGGGAACTGTTTACATGGAGAGGGAAAGCTGAAAGGGCGGAGGATGGTAAGGAGCATGAAAGTGGTAGGTCATGCACACCAGGGCAGCACCCTAGAGAAGGTGCAGCAACCAGACAGAGGCAACCCTGTTTATGGTGCTGCCACACTGACTCTGACTTGTGTAAGCCCCAGCTGTGAAGTGGAAGAACAATGACCTTCTACTACATCTAAGCCACTGTTACTTGTAGTTTCTGTTAGGGCAGGCAAGTTCATACAAAACGAATGTGTCTTTTTTCTTTTTTTTTTTCGAGACAGAATCTCTCTGTTGGCCAGGCTGGAGTGCAGTGGCACAATCTCAGCTCACTGCAACCTTCACCTTCTGGGTTCAAGCGATTCTCCTGCCTCAGTCCCCCAGCTAGCTGGGATTACAGGCGCATGCCCGGCTGATTTTTTGTATTTTTAATAGAGGTGGGATTTCACCATGTTGGCCTGGCTGGTCTCAAACTCTTGAGCTCAAGTGATCTGCCCACCTCAGCCTCCCAAAAGTGCTGGGATTACAGACATAAACCACCGCGCCCAGCCACATCATTTTTTATATTGCTTGTTTTGGGGCAATTTGCAAAGACAAATTGCCTTTCCCTTCCCCTTCAGCTTGGCGACAGAGCCGTGGCCATGGCCTTGTCGTGTGAAACAGACTTGAGGCATTCATTATATTCAAATGAGTACTGGAGCTACAGTGACCAGCTGTGTCTGTTTGTCCAGGAAAAGGGGGCTTCCCGGGACATGGAAGTTTCAGTGCTTACACAGGGAAAGTCCCTGGCAAACTGAAGTGGGTTGGTCACCCTACCTGCTCCTTGTGCTCGTAGCAAGCATGTTTCTCAAACAGAAAAGCACTGGTCGGCATCCCTGGCCCTGTCCCTGCCCCCTCCCTCCCAGACACACACACACACACACACACACACACACACACACACACACACACACACACACGAGGGTCCAAACCACTGTGCAGACGGCCACCCTCATTGAGCCTGGTTACCTCCCAGTGTCTCTGTACTTGAGACACAGCAAGTTTTTCCCTGCCCACCACTTCATTTCTGAAGACAGTAAACACCAGCTCAGCTGCAGCCTGCCCAGAGTCACCACCCCGGTGCTCTTCCAGCAGCCCTGGCCCTTTGCACCTGAGTCATTCTCCAAGATAAATTCCATTTCTCTGGATCTGAGATTCATGTCACATTCCTTGCTTCTAGGAACTTGCTTGACCACAAGTATGATTCTCTGGTCCCACGGTCTCTGCTGAGCTTCTGTGCTCCCCTTCTCTGCAGGAAAAACTCTGGGTGAGGGTGTCCTCCTTAGCCAGGGTATGTCTCTCATCCTGCTTTCAA
>NW_012107586.1:1414774-1416581 GCF_000951045.1 Mandrillus leucophaeus | reverse complement strand
ACAAAGGAAAGACCATGTGAGGACAAAGAAGTGAGCAGGAGCCCCCTGCAAGCCCAGGAGACAAGCCTCAGGAGAAAAGCCCCGCCAACACCTTGATCTTGGACTTCCAGCCTCAGGAAATGTGAGAAAGTAAATTTCCATCTTTTAAGCTGCCCAGTCTGTGGTTATTTGTTATGGTAACCTTAACAAACAGATACACCTGACCACACCTTGATTTCAGCCCGGCAATACTGATTTCAGACCTCTGGGCTTCAGAACTGCAAGAAAATACATCTCTGTTGTTTGAAGCTCCCCCGCCCGCCCAAGTTTGTGGTATTTGTTGCAGCAGCCCCAGAAAGCTAGTACAGGTGGCAGATAGTACCTATCTCAGAGGCTTCTTTGAAAGATGGAGGGAGGTCACAGGTAGACTTGCTTGGCTTTGTGTGAGTACCCTCTACATTTTCATGGCATCTGAATTCTCCTCTCATGGGAATTTTTCTATATGTTTGTTTTTCTGCCCAAGTAGAAGCCAAAAAAAAAAAAAAAAAAGACACACATGCTATGGTGGCATTTTGGGTCATCTTCTCTCCTTTCCTTTTTGGTGCCTGTTTCCTGCCTGAATATTCCAGCTTCCTTCAGTGGGCTCCACCTACCAGGGCTCCAGGTCAGCTAACAGTGAATCATTGACATATCTGCCTCATCACTTAATAGTAACACAATAGCTAACGCTTATGGAATACTGATTCTGTGCCATGCCTTATGCTAAGTGCTTTCCCTAAATTAGTTCGCTTAATCCTCTGAACATCCCTTTAATATGGACTGCCATTATTCCAATTTTACACAGAGGGAAATTGAGTCACAGAGAGGTTAAAGAGTTTGCCCAAAGAAGTGACAGACGTGGAAGACAAACTCAGGTTGTTGGTACCCTTACCCACTCTGACACCTTAGGAGGGGAGGGATCCATCTTATCTTAGTTAACTTTAACTCTCCACTGTGTGCTTGGAGCACAGTTTGGACTCAGTGAAGGCTTGATGGATGGATGGATGGATGGATGGATGAACGAGTAAATGGCACTTCACACAGACCAAAGGAAAGGCAAGAAGATGCTCTTCAGGGCTCTGCTCTGTCCAGCTTCTCTTTAGCTTGACTCTGCTGCTATTGCTACCATGACAGTCCCAATCTACCCACCATCCTGCATGGCCTTTACTCACACCACACCCTCTCTGTTCTCTGCCTCTTTTACTTTGGGGCAGGGAGAACCTGAGTTGAGCAGCAGCACCTGCGATCCCTCACCCTCCATCCACTCACCAATGGCCTCATGGCTCCTTATGAATGGAAGACACTGGAATTCTTAGGAGCCTAGTGAGGGAAGTCCAGATCCAACGAGATTATGGAAATTGTGAGGGGCTGTGGACACACCAGACATTATTGCTATCCCAATTTACAGAAGAGGACTTAGGTCCTCCTTTAACATCTCTAGACTTAGGTCTAGAGATATTAAAATACTTGCCCAAAGCCACAGAGAACTTGATGTCAAAAACATTTTTAAAAGAATGTAAAGTTTGCATCATAACTAGAATCTGGGGGGAAAAAATGCAACAAACTATTTCTTACTTGTCCAGAATAAACTAAGGGCTGATATAGTTAATGCAGAAGGAAGTAAGGAAGGAAGGAAGGAGGGAGGGAAGGAGGGAAGGAAGGAAGGAAGGAAGGAGGGAAGGAGGGAAGGAGGGAAGGCGGGAAGGCGGGAAGGCGGGAAGGCGGGAAGGCGGGAAGGAAGGAGGGAAGGAGGGAAGGAGGGAAGGAGGGAAGGAGGGAAGGAGGGAAG
>NW_012107586.1:1396068-1414724 GCF_000951045.1 Mandrillus leucophaeus | reverse complement strand
AAACAAAACAAAACTTGATGCTATGCTTGATTCCCAATCAAGTGCCCTTTTCAGCATACCAAGTCAATAAGAAAGCAATCCAATCTAGAAGAGAGAAGATGGGACTTCAGAGCCTGGTTCCAATTCTTACCAGTTGTGTGTTGTTAGGCAAATTATGTAAATTCCCTGAGCCTGAGTCCCTTGGTCCATGCAATACAAGAAGACTATCTACCCACCACCTGGCCGGGCTCTCCATCACTGGGAGACTTTTGGGAGAGAGGTTTTGATTTCAGAACTACATATGTGAGAAATTGACAAGTTCCAATCTTGTCTGGGCTCACTGTACCTGCCAGTCTCAGCCCTTTCGGGGAAGAGGGTAGTTTCCTATTAGTGACAAGAAAGGGTCCTGAAAACCTTGGCTCTACATCAGTGACAGCTGCATCTGTCTCCAGATCAGAACTGGAAAAATGATGAAAAATTAGCGGCTAATTGGAACGCCTCCCTCTCTGAGTAATACCCTATAACATCACTTTGTAGTCAAGAAAATATTTACCTGGCAATTACATTTTAACATAGTCAGCTGTCCCTCCTTTGTGATGAATGCCTAATCACTATGGAAAATAATCTCTTCTCTAAACTGTATATTTCATGACTTAACCCCTGCCAAAAATGTATTCCCATGTCCCTTTTCTTCTTTAGAGTTTAAAATACACTTGAATAGAGGGAAACAGTCAGTTGTTTGTTTGTTTATTTGAGACAGGATCTCGCTGTGTCACTCAGGCTGGAGTGCAGTGGCACAATCTCAGCTCACTGCAACATCAACCTCCTGGACTCAAGCTGTCCTCCGACCTCAGCCTCCTGAGTAGCTGGGACCACAGGCATGTACCACCATTCCTGGATAATTTTTGTACTTTTTGTAGAAATGGGGTTTCACCATATTGCCAAGGCTGATCTCAAACTCCTAAGCTCAGGGAATCCACCCGCCCCGGCCTCCCAAAATGTTGGGATTGCAGGCATGAGCCCCTGCACCCAGCCCAAGCAATGATTTAAATAGAGATCTGCAACCACGTTTTCATTGAACATAAATCAGGCCAGCCCCAGTGTCATAATTGCAAGCTCCTAGAGCAAGTTTCTCAACAGAGGCTCTAGTGACATTTTGAGCTAGGTCGTTCTTCATTTTGGGGGCTGTCCCGTGCATTGTAGGATGTGTAGCAGCATCATTGACCTCTACCCACTGGATGCCTGTAGTACCTCTCCTCCAAGTCATGACAATAAAAAGTGCTGCAGACATTGACAAATGTCCCCGAAGATGTGGGGTAGGGGTGGGGAGAAAAAATCACCCCCAGTAGTAAACTAGTCTCCTAGAGGGAAAGCCTGGGCCTGGGGGCTTCTCTTTGCTCTGCCTCACCTGAAATTAAGTACTTTATAGAAATGCTTATGTGGCATTGCAGCTGAATTAAATATAGGAGTAAAGGTTGGGTGAGCATGGAGGAAAAGATATGTATTATATGCCTCAAATACACAAAATGTACACATCTGAAAAGACTGTTTGCAAAGCTAGTTTCTGGAACACGATGCACAGTGAGTTTTTCCTGGGATTTCAATATTTAGTTAGGCATGTATGGCGACACTGCAAACTAGATCAGCTGCGACTGTTTGTGACTTAACGTGCTCTTCTTTAAAATGGCTGCTCTCCCAGACACGTCCTCCTCCGATGTTGTTTGCTGTTATTCCATTTTGCTGCAAAAGGAAAAAGAGTTTCCACTGTAGAAATTCCTCACCAACTTGTTAAAATGTACGAAGAATGTTTTGAGTCTACGGCATGTATAAAAATGGTATGGGAAGCTTGGGGAAGGGTGGGAAGAAGCCAGGCTTGCTTAGGGCAGAAGGTGGCTCTCCACATTTGACTGAGCTGGTGCTGGAAGCCACATCTAGCAGCATGATGTGCTTGAATCTCCCGGCAGTAGAGAGAGAGCTAATTATTGCTTGGAATAACTGGCGTGGTGGGAAGAGGCTTGGATTGGAAGTCAAGAGTCCTGGGTTCCTGTCCTGGTCCCTTTTGGCTCCAACATTCTAATATCTAACAACTGCCTCATGTGATATGTTGTCACAATAATGGCCACTGATGAATCATGCTTCCCCTGTGCCCTCCTCTCTTCACTCTGTCAGTTTACAGCGGCATGTACTGAGAGATGGAATCTATTTTTCCATCCCTTGGACATGGCTTGCCCTTGTGACTGGCTTTGATCAATAGAATATGGCAGAAATGTCACTGTGTGAATCTCTGAGCTAGTCTTTAAGGGACCTTGCATTGCAGGTGTTACTTTCACTCTCTTGGGACACTGCCATTGCCATGTTTAGAGGTGAGGTCTAGCCTCCTTCAGGATAAAGGAGACAGAGGCCCAGCCGGCTGCACAAACCCGCCTGCTGCATGCAGCTGGACAGGGAGCCCCATGAGGTCAACAGAAGACCTGTCCAGTAAACCCACAGAACTGGGAAAACTAATAAATCGTGCTCGTTTGATGCCGTTAAGTTTTGAAGTGGGTTGTTACACAGAATAGATGAGCAGCTTGTTGAAAGATCGTTTTTAAGAAACACCTTATAAACAACCTCCTGCATGTTCTCCACATCCCAGCAAAACCCCCTCCTTTCCCCTACTGTTAATTCTTTTTCTTTCAAACTAGAACAAACTTTCAGCCTTTTTTCTCTTTTTTTTCCTATCCAAGGGGAAATGTCTATATTCATTTGCTCTCTTCCATCCTTGGGGCTGGGACCTGTGGGGATACAATAAAGGCATGAGTAAAGTCACCTTCAGCCTCTAGTGTGTGTGTGTTGGGGTGTGTCTCCTGAGAAAAACAGAACTTTCATCTCAGAAAAAAATTTCAGTTTGTCTAGGCTGCTAAGGAAGATGTCTTCAAGAAGGAGAATGCCTTTCTTGACCGCATGGTCAACAACAACAAAATGACCAGGCATGGTGAGTCATGCCTGCAATGCAGCTATTTGGGAGGGTGAAGTGGGAGGACCATTTGAACTCACTTGAGCCCAGAGGTTGAGGCTGCAGTAAGCCATAGTTGTGCCACTGCACTCCAGCCTGAGTAATAGAGTAAGACCCTGTCAGAAAGAAGACAAAGAAAGAAGAAAGCAAGCAAGCAAGCAAGAAAGAAAGAGAAGAAAGAAAGAAAGAGAGAAAGAAAGAAAGAAAGAAAAGAAAGAAAGAAGAACGAGAAAAAGAAAAAGAAGAAAGAAAAGAAAGAAAGAAAACTGTAGATACTGAATAGTGACATGTGTGATCTGCTTGTTGCTAAGATATCAATTGTACGTTGGTCTTTTTCTGCTTCCCTTCTTTTCCTTCTCTGTTTTATCCCTAATCTCTATTCTATGAGGTTTAGAATGTAGTTATTCTAGCACTCTCTATTTCCTAAGGACCCACAAAAGGAAACAGAATAGAGTCCATGAAGACTTTCTGAGGAGTTCACCTACTGACGGTCCATCTCCAGTCCACTGAAGGTAAGAGGGCCTGTATGAATGACCTTGGTATGTCTTGATATGACCTTGATATGTTCCTGATTGTATTACTTTTTTTTTCCATAGCACATAAAACATCCTACTGCAGAAATTAGAGAAAGCAAGATTATCTTATGAGAAACACAATCTCGCCTCTTAAAGATGAAAGGACTGCACCTTGAGAGGCCCTTCCTGTTGAGTTGTCATCTGAACAAATCAGAGTGGTGGTTGAGGACACCAGATGTGTTATTTCCTGCCACAGCAAATTGGAGGGCTCACACTGTTCCACTGCAATTGAATTTGTTGATTATCTTTGCAAGAGGGAGAAGCTTAGCATCAGTGAAGACATTGGTATTTGGTAGGTATTCATTTAATCTCTGCTCAATCTTATATAATAAGTTATATTATTCTCTCCCTTGGGGCGGCATTTTGCAGTTTTTTTCATAAAGGCAATTCAAACGGGGTAGAGTCCTGAAAAAAGAAAATCAGACTTGTAAGAAATAGCACTATAGAAGCCATAATAAAATTTTTTCTCAGCTGGGCACGGTGACTCATGCCTTTAATCCCAGCACTTTGGGAGGCTGAGGTGGGAGGATCACGAGGTCAGGAGTTCAAGACCATCCTGGCTAACGTGGTGAAACCCCGTCTCTACTAAAAATACAAAAATCAACCAGGTATGGTGGCATGCACCTGTACTCCCAGCTACTCGGGAGGCTGAGGCAGGAGAATCGCTTGAACCCAGGCGGTGGAGGTTGCAGTGAGCCGAGATCGCGCCAGTGCACTCCAGCCTGGGGGACAGAGTAAGACTCTACCTCAAAAAAAAAAAAGAAAAAAAAAAGTTCTCAGGAGTGAACTCAGGTGATAACAGATAATAGCTGGTCTAATAAATTTTCAGATTAAAGTAGTTTTTTAATATCATGTGAAATTGAATATGGTAGTTTCAATCTACCAATAATACAAGAGTTACAACAGTTTCCAACATTGAGTGTGCGTGTGTGTGTGTGTGTCACTCTGTTGACATCCCGGTGTGTTCCTCCTTATGCCAGTGCATGCCAGCTATATGTCTGGGCAAGAAGAAGGGCTGGCTCTGAAACTTTCCCAGTATGATAACGCTGCTCTTTGGCAGAGGCCGCCCACTCTCTTTTGCTACAGAGAGCACACAACCCTTCTTTTGCCCTGTGTAATCTATTAGCACCACCAGTATTAGCTAGACAGTGTTTCTAGCCAACGAGAAGCTAATGTGTGATGAGTGCTTATTCCCACCTCCTGACACCACATATGCACACTCACACATGCCCAGTCTTCTCTGAGCCCCATTTTGGACATGTGGGGATGTTTGTTACTTATCCAAGTTGAGATGTTGAATAGGAAGTAGGATTTGCAAGTCAGGAATTCTGGGTACAGAACAGATCTAGGGGTAAAAATGGATGAGTCATCAGCATATTGAGGGTCTACAGAATGTGCAGTGCAACGACACAGCTTGGTGAAGTGTTCAGAGGATTCGAGGCTCTGGAGTTGGCTCTGCCACCATGAAACTGGTGACCATAAATGTGATTCTTCCCTATGTGAGCCTATGTCTTCCCATTCATAGAATAAAGGGATGGGAGAATGGCATTTCTAAGGTTCCTTCCAGCTAAAACATGTTTGTGACTTTAGGATTCTAATTGCTAAAGTGTCCCCTACCCTCAAAAAACTCACTATCCCCTGGGTTGAGCAGGCCACAAGCCAATCAGTCGTACGAGCAATGGGGCAACACAGCAGGAGCCTGCCACACTAGTCGCCCGGCAGTGGGAACGACCATCCTGCACTGGAGTCGCCAGGAAATGGTGTGGATTGGAGGCCACCAGATCCACAGAGACTTTTAGCTGGGTCTCATTCTCAGTCCTTTGTGGTGCTGTTCGCTGCCTTGCAATTCTAATAATCTGTAGGTCTAGTCAAAATTTCACCCTGTCTCTAGGACTTGGTGCTTTGATCTGTAAAAAGAAGAGATTGAGCCAGATGATTTCTGTTTCCATAGAAGAGTCTAGCCCAAATATTTTGAGTCTGTGGTTGCCTGCAGACTACCAAGAACCTTAAAACTGGTTTCATGATTTTGGGTATTCCGGAAGTTTCAATAGTTTTCAAGAAAGTTAGAGGTTCTGGGATCTGGGTCATTTTTCTTCTGAGCTACCACGCTATCTATCTTTGGATGGAACTTACACCGTTGTCTTTCCACCAGGTAAACCTCCAGATACACAAACACTGCAGAGGCTGTGGGTCAGAGAGCAAGAGCTAATTGCTGCACTGGAGTCTGAGCATAAGGGCTGACTTGGGTCCCTAATGGGAGCTATCAAACCCTTTGGCCATCAAAAAAATATATACCTACTTGATAAGAAACTGAACCTGAATAACATTAATAATAATAATAATAGTAACTATTCCTTGAATGCTTACAATATGCCAGATATAATGCTAAGCACCCAATAAGAATCTCATTTAATATTTGCAACCTTCTGAGGTTGGTATTATTATTTCCATAATACAGATTGCAAAGTAAAGTTTAAAGGCTTAAGTAATTTGCCCTAAGCCCCTCAACCAATAAGTGACAGATCTGGATCTGGGAATGAAATCCAGGTCTGTCCTACTCCAGGATGCCTGAGTAACCATCCTGCTACACTCTCAGAGTCCTGAGTTGACTTTGAAAGAAGCTTTTACTCATCATGTCTGCATTAGCAGGACTGCTCAGTTAGACCACAATGTTCCAGATTTATAGGCCCCCAGGATAAACTATGCAGATTTTCTGTATTTATTACCCCATCTCTGCCTGTGTTCATGTCTCAGCCAGCACCCTCTTTCCCAACCCATGGAGGTCTCTGGGCCATGCTGACATGCCTGGTTTATAAACTCACTGGCTCTACATTCTTTAGCCCTTTCATTCGGTGTCATAAATTTTTTTTTTTTTTTTTTTTGAGATGGAGTTTTGCTCTTGTTGCCCAGGCTAGAGCGCAATGGTGTGATCTTGGCTCACCGCAACCCCTGCCTCCTGGGTTCAAATGATTCTCCTGCCTCAGTCTCCTGAGTAGCTGGGATTACAGGTATGCACCACCACGCCCAGTTAATTTTGTATTTTTAGTAGAGATGGGGTTTCTCCATGTTGGTCAGGTCTCGAACTCCCAACCTCAGATGATCCGCCCACTTCAGCCTCCCAAAATGCTGGGATTACAGGCATGAGCCACCGCGCCTGGCCTGGTGTCCTAAACTCTTTAGGAGGCTGCAGGAGGGGGAGAGAAAGCAAGGTGGGCTGAAAGTTAAAGACTGGGCACAGGGCTATCAAAAAATGTGATACACAAGCTCTTTATGTGACCCTAGGACTTTTAAAACCCCAATTATAGTGCCCTTGGTCATCCTGATATGGAGATTATGAACTTGGGCTTTGGCATCAGCTAGACCTGGGTTCTAATCATAGTTCTAAAGCCTTTTCCAAGTTACTTCCCTTCTCTACATCTCAGTTCCCTCATCTGTACCATGAGTAGGAATAAGTCCATCCAAGTTTGTTTTTAGCATTCCCGGAGATCACACATCTGCAGGGTTCAGCACAGGAAATGTTCCAAACTTGTAGCGGCTATTTGTAGTACACCCTCATTGGCCGCCAGCCTAGTTCCTTCTCACTTTTTCCATGCTGGGCGAGGTGGTGCACTGCCCTTTCTGATAGGTCAAAAGCTGGACTGCCTCTGGAACTCTCTTTGATGTGGCTCCTCTTCCCATTTTATGAGCAGAAATGGGTGGAATGACCTTGAAAAGAAGCATGATTAAGCACTTTTAGCTAAGCACCCACTGTGTACAGAACACAAAATTAGGCATAGAGGAACTGTGTTCTCACAGAGTAGAGCATCCAGTTGAAGAGCTAAGACCAATACTCCAAAAGGATTAGGCCATAAGAACACAGGACTGTGCGTAACTGAGTGCTATGTGGGCACAGAGGACAATTGCTCAAGCTGCTTAAAACTCTAAGCCAGTGGTTCATCCAGATCCCTGACAGAACGATCTCAGAGGCCTAGGAACCTGAGGAATCTCATAGCTGGTTATAAATGCACATTATCTGTAAGAGTCAGGATTGCATTGCTGGCACCCTGGGTGGGTACATGGGCAGTGGCAACGATTTGTGTGTGGGCTGCTGTTTCCATTCCCAGAGGGCAGAGCTCATGTTTGGGCTTGGAAGGTGTTTCCTACTCAATAAACAAAAAGTGGCCGCAACAGGACTGGGGCAAAACAGTGAGGGGAAAGAGCACGGAACTAGATGTCCAGAGATCTGGGTCTTAATTCCATCCTGAGCACTAACTCCTCGTACAACCTTGAGCAAGTCCTTTGCCCTTCTGTTTATAAAATGAGGTGGGTGGATCAGGAGTTCTCAAACTGTGCTCCATGCTACCCTGGGGTTCTAGAAATTCTGGAGCTCAAGGGCATCAGTGGGTCAAGAGGACAGGTGAGAGGTGGATCGGGACTCCAGGCTGCCTCTCTCTCTACTTTATCTACCTTCAACCAGAGCAGTCTACCTATATCTTTTTACATATTAAGTTTCTTTTCTTGGAAAATCACCTAATTTATCTCCCTCCTCATCACTTCCACTTACACATAGGCCAAACGAGTCCCAGAGAGCTGAAGCAACTTGGTCAAAGTGACCCAGTGTGTGGCAGAGACTATACTAAAGTCTCCTTTGTGATAATGCTGACAATTATTTATTGTCCAGGGAAAAATGGCACTCCCCATCTCTTACAGATATGGAAGGAAATAATGATTCCTAAATTCTGAAATGGGGCAAGGTAGGGGAGAGAGGAGGGGCTGAGCGCCTGCTCATGACAAAGCACACCTGAGCACCAGTTCTGACAAAGACCACCTGAATTCTGGGCAGTGCTCAAAGGAGAAGCCGGCATGCAACTGGGGCCTTGAAACTCCACTCCCTGGTGACAAAGAAGGGGGCCCAAGCCCAGGAAAAGAGCCCCATGAGTCCCTCTGAGGACTTTCTAGAGTGGCTGTCACTTTCACCACCATCAGCCTCTGAGTCACTCCCAAAAGTCAGTACACTACATGATGAAGGTTCCTTTTCCCGTTTTTAAAAAAATTAATAGACTTTATTTTTTACAGAAAAATTGAGCAGAAAATACATAGAGCTCCCATATACCTCCCTCCTCTTTTGCATTGGTGTGGTACATTTGTTACCATGAGTGAGCCAATATTGACACACTATTTTTAATAAAGTTCACAATTTACATTGTTTACACTGTCTTCCAAAGTGGCTGTACCATTTGGCATCGAGCAGAAAATAGAGTTCCTTGTCCTCTGAGTCAGGGTTCACTCTTTGTGCTGTACATTGTACAGGTTTTGACAAACACATAATGTCATGTGCCCACCGTTTCAGTATTTTACAGAATGGTTTCACTGCCCTAAAAACCTCCCATGCTCCACCTATCCGTTTCTCTCTTCTTTTCCTCTATTCCCAGGCTCCGGGAAACCACTGATCTTATAACTTACTCTATGGTTTTGCCTTTTCCAGAATGTCATCAAGTTGGAATCATACAGATTTCAGATTGGTTTCTTTCACTAAGCAATATGCATGTAAGTTTCCTCCCTGTATTTTCATTGTTTTGATAGCTCACTTCTTTTTATCGCTGAATAAGATTCCATTGTATGGATATACCACAGTTTGTGTATTCATTCACAAATGGATGCTGAAGGTCATCTTTTTTACTTCTAAATTCTGGAAATGATGAATAAATCTGCTATAAACATTCACGTTTGTAGCACATGTTTGTGTGGACATAAGTTTTCTACTCATTTAGGTAAATACCTAGGAGTGTGATTGCTGGATCGTGCATTAAGACTATGTTTAACTTTGTAAGAAACTGCCAAACTGTCTTCCAAAGTAGTTGTACTATTTTGCATTCTCACTGTCATAGTGGGTTGGTTTGTTTGTCTTAAAACAGAGTCTTGCTCTGTTGCCTAGGCTGGAGTGCAGTGGTGTGATCTCAGCTCACTGCAAACTCTGCCTCCTGGGTTCAGCGATTCTTGTGCCTCAGCCTCCTGAGTAGCTGGGATTACAGATGTGCATCACCACACCTGGCTAATTTTCTATTTTCAGTAGAACAGCATTTCACTATGTTTCCTAGGCTTGTCTTGAACTCCTAGCCTCAAGTGATCCACCTGCCTCAGTCTCCCAAAGTGCTGGGATTACCGGCATGAGCCACCATGCCAGGCCTGTCATAGTGTTTTCATTTGCTAAAAATGTCATTAAGTGGCCTTCTAAGTAAAGAAAAATTAAAACTAAATTATTACCATGAATTTTACTGTTTATACTGTGAAATACAAATATAAGAACGTTAACTCAAGGCTGGGTGCTGTGCTATGATCCTAGCACTTTGGGGGCCAAGGCAGGAGAATTGCTTGAGTACAGGAATTCAAGACCAGCCTGGGCAACATAGCAAGACCCCATCTCTACCAAAACAAAACAAAACAACAAACAAACAAACAAAAATTAGCCGGAGGTGGTGGTGGCATGCAGATATAGTCCTAGCTACTTGGGAGGCTAAGGCAGAAGGTTCACTTGAGCCCAGGAGTTCAAGGTTTCAGTGAGCTATGATTGCACCACTGTACTCCAGCCTGGAAAATGAAGCAAGACCCTGTTTCTGGAAAAAAAAAAAAAAAAGAATCACTGAAATTACACAATTTGTATTTTGTAGCTCATACATGCATAGGTATTTCATTCTTGCCAGAAAAGTAGAAACACTGCACAGACTTAAGTGTTTTTGATAAATGTGCATTCTACCAGCATTCTCTACTTTCCATTTACTTTTTCTGTTTCTTAAAATTCCATATTTTATTTCAAATTCTACCTTCAATTTAATGAGAAGTAAGAAGGACTCAGAGGACAAGAAACTATACATTGCCCTGTGTTTTTCTTTCCTTCTATATCATCAGTTTCGCAAAAGTAGTTGGCTGACACAGGGAAGTAACAGGACTAAGGAAGCTTCCTCGGTTGTTCTGTGTCTTAAGAAGATCACCATTGCCTTCTTTCTGCATCTGAAATAAGCTCTTATTTGAATAGAAAGCACAGCCTTGCAGCGTGGTCAGCACCCACTTACTCAGTCATATTCACGTTAATAGGGAACAGGAGTAGGGAATCTCTCTGTTCACTGAGACTCAAAGCCATCAGCTTCCAGACCATGCTTATCTTACACCTGCTTGAGTCTCTCTAAGCCACCATGCATGGTATGTCCACTGGAATTGGGTGTTCACAGGGCATCCCAAGTGCTCTATCTGAATGGGGTGGCAAGGAATGGAGGACACACACATCGCAAATGCCTCCTCTGCTCATGAACGTGCCCCATTGTTCTACCAGTCTTCACTTACAAAACATTTATCAAAGATAAATGTATTACAGATTTCAAGATGGCCAGCGGAACATGCACTGGGCCCTTCTGAACACAGGCCCCATTAGACAGCACAGGTTGTAAAGATGTGAAGCTGGCCCTAAGTTTCCTTAAACTTTATCTGTTCTGCTCCACTGCAGGTCACAGCTCTCTCTTGACATAGGAGGAGAGAACTTCTTCCTGTTATCTGCCTAATGGTCAAACCAGGACCCCGAACATGATCCTAAGTCCTCACTCTCTCTCAAAGTCCACATTCAATCACCAACTCCTACCAATTCCCCTGCAGAAGCACCCCTTTAATTTTCCCACTTTCCACTTCACCACTGCCACCTGGTTCTGCCTGCAACGGCTGCAAAGCCTGCATGATGGATTTCCCTGCCTCCTGTTTCTCTCCTCTAATGGAATCCCCAGACAACAGCCAGAGTGAGCTTCCTAAAAAGAAAATCTAATCAGGTTACTTTCCTGCATAAAACATTTCAATGCCCCCAAAGTCCTCGAGATCAAGGCTTATTCTGCATGGCTTACAGGATTCCTTCTGGTCTGGCCTGACTTTCCAACAACATTTGTCATGGTTCACCTCTCATTTTGGTGCTCCATAAAAATTGAACAATGTACACTTCTTTGAATATCCTTTTCTCAGCAACTCTTACTTTATTCTTCACAAGCCTCAGATATTACTTCTCCCCATTGCTATAAGTGCCATTACATAATACTTTCAGAGCTGTATCATAATTACTTATCTGCCTCTTGCACTAGATTCTAAGCTCCAGAGAGCAGGGGCTTGGTCTGGGATTACTGTAGTGTACCCAGTACACTGAGTACAGTGACTGTCACATCGTCATCACTCAATAAAAAATGTATTGCAAGTACAAGCTCTCTCTGAATCTCCCTGAGCCAGATGTGTCCTCATGTCACAGACCAATGAGATCAAAGCTTCTGAGTGGGCGGTGAAGTGAATTGGGTGGTACCCAGCCCATCTCCTCATTTCCCTGGACCAGCCTTTGCTAATTCACTCACATTTCTTGGCAGGTTGTGCATGACGCTTTATTGGGGCTTCTTGGGCAAATGTTTTTCAACTTTCCATTTGTCAACAACGGCTCAGGAAAATGGAGAATACATAAAAATACCAACCTGTATATAAAATCAGAGTTTTCAGGGACATTCTCTCAGCCCAAAAACACCCTTGTTTGGCCCGATCTGAAGTTTTTCCAAGTAGGGTCAGTCTGACCAAGCAACAGAGAGGGCGAATAAAGTGGGATAATTTATGCCATTTCCAGAATATATGTCCACATTGCACACAGGCTGGTTAATCTGCAGTGAAATAGCAAGCATTTGCACAAACTAATTTAACACTTTTCTCAAACACCTCAGATTGTTGCAGAACCTCTCTGTGCTATTAAAGAGAGGTTAAGAAAGGAAAGAACAAACAAAACACACACAAAAAATAGCAGTTTGAAGTTGAAAACAAAGAGTCTCAGAATAGCTTCATTTCCATACCATAGTCACTGCAAAATCATCCTTTCAAAATTGCTTTTTAGTTAACAAGCCTATTTATCTTGTCTCATTGGATCCTTGTAACAATGCAAGAGGTCCTTGAAGTTTTCTGTACCAAGTCCAAATTCTCCATCTGCTTTTAAAGTCATCCTTGATCTCAGCCTCTGCTTGTGCCCCTACCTGTGTCGCCTTCAATTGGCCACAGGTTTCTCATTATGCAGTCTCCATACCTAGGTCACAGATCCTGGGAACAGTCCTATTCATGTGATCTCCATGGCTTCTCCCTTGGCATGCTCTACTATAGTAGAGCTCAGTCTTTTCTCTCTGGTTCTTTTATAAAGTGTATAGAGTGCGTATCTTTATAAAGTATATATCTAAAAGAGCATTTGGTTTTATTTATCTATTTTGAGGTTCATCATTGTGACTCTTGAATGTAAAAAAAAAATTTTTTTTTTTTGGAGACAGAGTCTTGCTGTATCACACAGGCTGGAGTGCAGTGGTACGATCATAGCTCACTGCAACCTCAGCTCCTGAGCTCAAGTGATCCTCCTACCTCAGCATCCCAAGTAGCTACGACTACAGACACACTCCACTGTGCCTGGCTAATATTTTAAATTTTTGTAAAGATGGGGTCTCTCTTTGTTGCCCAGGCTGGTCTAGAGCTCCTAGACTCAAGTGATCCTCCCGCCATAGCCACCCGTAGTGCTGCAATTACAGATGTGAGCCACCGCACCCTGCCTGAATCTAAACATTCTTATCTTTCATCGGTTCTCAGCCACCTTCTCTTCAAACATTGCCTCACCCCACTCTCTCTGTTTTCTCTCCTGGAAGTCCTCTGAAATATATGTTAGACTTTCTCATTTTATTCTCCATGTCTCCTAATATCTCTTTCAGAATTTTCATCTCTGGTCTCCATCCAGATACTTTCCCACATTTAGCTCCAAGTTTTCTAATTGTTTCTCAACTATGCCTAATCTACTATTTAATCTGTTCATTGAGTTCTAAAGTTTAAAGAATATTTTTCTTATTTCCAAGAAAGGGTAGTATTTGTTTTACTTTTTTTTTTTTGAGACGGAGTCGCACTCTGTTACCAGGCTGGAGTGCAGTGGCGTGATCTTGGCTCCCTGCAAGCTCTGCCTCCTGGGTTCATGCCATTCTCCTGCCTTAGCCTCCCAAGTAGCTGGGACTACAGGCACCTGCCACCATGCCCGGCTAATTTTTTTGTATTTTTTAGTAGAGACAGGGTTTCACCATGTTAGCCAGGATGGTCTCGATCTCCTGACCTCGTGATCCACCTGCCTTGGCCTCCCAAAGTGCTGGGATTACAGGCGTGAGCCACTGTGCCCAGCGGTATTTGTTTTACTTTTAAAGCCTGTCTGATTTTATTAATTTATGTTTTTCAAGCTTTATATTATTAATCATTTTAACATACTTTAATTATCTCCTCTGATGGTTGTATAATCTAAGGCTCTTGAAAGTCTAATCCTGTTGTTTGTTGGGTCTGCAGACTTTTGCTTATGTTTTTTCCTTCAGTGTTGTATGATTTCAGATTGTGAGCTCATCTTCAGCAGGACTTTAATCTGGAGAAACCAGTGTAATCAAACTGCTTGCTTCTAACAGAGTATAATTGGCCCATACCAAACTTTATGTTACTTCTTAGCTCAGGGGTTTCCAGGTTGTGCGGGAATTGTTTATTTAAACCCCAAACCCACGAAAGGCTCATGCCAGTGGTTCTGAATTCTTAAGGGAGACATTTCCCTCTCTTGAGCTAAAGCTCAGTTCAAGATAAACATACTTTCTTCTCATTTCTTTCTGCTAGGGATTGACATTTTATGCAATTTTTAAGAGGACATTGTCCTTCCAGGGTCCTGGCTTTAGGTTGACATCTCAGTGCCAACACACCACCTCCCACAGGCTCAAGAATTTGTTTCCTGTCCCTGAACAGTATTAAAGCCTAAGCATCTGTGCAAATAAGACCAGCTCTAATACCAATACCACTCTCATCTGTGGTAACTGTAAGAGACAGCCAATGTGCTTGCTTTCCTAGTTTTCAGTTCTCTCTTGATTTCTAGCTCCTGGGAACTTTTGTGCAGTCAGCTTTGTTAATAACAGATAGTATTTCTTGTTTATAAGCACCAGGCGCCATGTTAAGTGCTTATTGTATGCCTTAACCCATTTAACTCCTGTTGCACCCCTTGAGGTGTGCCATTATTATCAGTCCTGTTTTCATATAAGGAAATTGAGGCATAGATAGGTAAAGTAACTGCCCAAGGTCTTAAGGCGGTTAAGGGATTAAGCTCAGATTGGAAGCTTAGGCCAAATGACCTCAGAGCCCATGCCCCCTTTTTTTTTTTTTTTTTTAAGACAGTGTCTCGCTCTGTCACCCAGGCTGGAGTGCAGTGGCTGGATCTCGGCTCACTGCAAGCTCTACCTCCTGGGTTTATGCCATTCTCCTGCCTCAGCTTCCCGAGTAGCTGGGACCACAGGCGCCCGCCACCTCGCCCAGCTAGTTTTTTTGTATTTTTGTAGTAGAGACAAGGTTTCACTGTGTTAGCCAGGATGGTCTCAATCTCCTGACCTCATGATCCGCCTGTCTCGGCCTCCCAAAGTGCTGGGATTACAGGCTTGAGCCACCACGCCCGGCCAGCATGCTCTTAACTCATACTTTTTATTGCCTTAATTATGTTACATATAGTGAACTCCAAGTTTTTCTTCAAAGAATCAATGTGTCAGTATATTTAGCTCTCTTATTCTTTGATTCTCCATTTTTAACTTTCTGGTTCTCTTTGCTCTCTTGCCTCTAGCTTCAGTAAACAACTTTCTTGCCAGTTCTAATTAGTAGTTCACATCTGTTCCCCTGGTCACCTGCTTTGGCCTGAGCCATCCTGAGTCACCTGTTCTTTAAACACTCTTCCCGCCAAACTGCTGACCCTGCCACTCCGGCTCATACTCCTGCTCTCTCTACTAAAAATAACAAAAAATTAGCCAGGCATGGTGGCAGATGCCTATAGTCCCAGCTACTCGGGAGGCTGAGGCAGGAGAATGGCATGAACCCTGGAGGCGGAGGTTGCAGTGAGCGGAGATTGTGCCACTGCACTCCAGCCTGGGTGACAGAGCAAGACTCCGTCTCAAAACAAAACAAAACAAAACAAAACAAAACAAAACAAAACAAAAACAGTCAATCAGAATTAGTTTAGACTGTGTGGTCCAACCCTAGCCAATAGGGGAACAACACAGCAGTAGGAGCTACCTGCATCAGGAATAAGAACCCCTTCCCTTCCCCTATCCAGGTGTGCTCTCACCATTACTCCATCTGTGAGTCGCACCCTTCTATAGAGGTAAAGAATTGCCTTGCTGAGAAAATTAAATTTATGTTCAAGTGCTATTTCTTTGCAGCACTGAGGAATAAGCATTTGTTTCTAACTATTACGATATTTAGGTGTTTTTCTAACAGGAAACAATTTAGATTCCATATTGTAGTTTCACTGTATTTCTCCCCAAACATCTGAATCAAGAATAACTGCATGAATAGGTGTGCTTTCTGTCAAACTGACAGCCTGACAATTATTTTAGCTGGTAGCACAGAGAAAAAGTTGAAGCCTGCACTTTGGGGAAGAAGCCAAAATCCAGGCTCCATCATGAACTGCTAATTCCATCTGCTAACTCAAAGAAAATGACTTACAGCTGAAGAAATTGGAGTATCTTTGAGTTGTCAGGGTCTTTACAGACAGTCCTTATCAAAGTGTGGTCTATGGACCATCTGCATCAGAATCAGCCCAAGGCACTTCTTTAAAATGCAGATTACCCCGAACGTAATAATTCTGAATTCCTGGGGTCAGGTCCAGGAATCTACCTTTTAAAATAAGCTCTCCACCAGGTTCTAATTAGAATGTGCATGGGGGTTTGAGAACCACTCACTGCTCAGTGTTTGCTTTGGAGCCCAACCTGGGACCACAAGAGGCACACCAAAGCCTTCCTACCTTCCTTTCATGATGTGGCACCACACACTCAATGCACAGATGAGGGAGCAAGCCCATGAATGTGGCCTTCTACTGGGGTTCCATGGATCTTGGGTTCCTGCCATACCACTACTACTAATTACATTACTATCCTACCATTAACTGCACTATGCTGTAAGGAATGGTCTTGACTGCTGTCTATTTCCCCATACAGTCTGTGAAGGTAGAAAATGCTCTTTGGCTGGCTTTACATCCTTGATACATAGCATGGGGCCTAACATGTAGTAATCACTCAATGCTTGTTGAATGAATGAATAAATTGTTTGAACTGCTTAAGAGCCCCCTACTCATCAATGATGTGAATGAATAAATTGATTTGAACTGCTCAAGAGCCTCCTACTAATCAATGATGTGGTGAGGGCTAGAACCTCAGTCTTTAATTATCCCAAGAGGCCTTTAAATCTTCCAACTCTGCTATTCCAGCAGTCATTTTTCTCCCACTCTTTTGGGAGCATATGGAATTTCCTTTTTGCCAAGAGAAGGTTCGAGATATGGGATAGCAATGCATTCCTTCTTACTCCCCTGAATCCCACTGAGACACTGGATTTGTTATCCAGTAGCTAACTGGGTGGGGGGTGGGGAGGCGGGGGAGTGAGGGTAGGGCAAGGGCAGACATTGAGAAGCTGTAATGTGAGAATCATCTGGAAGTGTTGTAGCCTGGACAGCGATGAAAACGGCCCAGCAGCTCCAAGACAGACTTCATCATTGTTGGTCCTTGAAGGCAGGGAAGCTGGGCCAAGATGCTACGAGGCTCCTAACAATCTTTCCTTTCCGAACAAGGCTCTTTAACTTGCAGGTGTGTCCCCGTCCCTACAGCACAGTGAAGCATGGCAAGAGGACCCTATGTCAGGAAAGCTAACCCCCATTACCTGCCAACACTACTCAGTGGAAGGGACAGTCCAGCAGGCTGGTATCTCTCCAAGGATCCACCTTCCTTCTTCAAACCAGGGTTTGAACCAGCTCCTGGGTCCAAGTTTAGCCCACTCTTCCAGTTTGTTATTTATGAAACATGTTTGATTCCAGCTCTATGTGCCAAATTCTCTGAAGGTTACTGAGATGAGTAGGACTTGGGCCGCGCCCTGACGGTTTAGACTAGAAGACAGGCATTCACACTCACTTGCCAGGTCATCATTCAGGGAACAGCTTCAGGCTCGCAGCGAGGCCTCACCTTCTCGTGCCTGAACAGCTTCAACCCCTTTGATGTTTCTCTGCAGGTGCCACATCATGGAGATTGTTATTTTAATGCTCACAGTGCCTACGTGATGTGGGACACCCAGTTCCAGCAGCGACCCACATGCTTGAGTGCCATGTAATCGCAGGCCTCCCAGCAGAGTTTTCCCGCACAGGAATCTAGAAACAGCACCCACCTCCCACCTCCCTCACACCGTCTCACTCCTGCCTGTCTCTCTCTGCAGTCTCTCTGTCTCCTTTTCTTTTACCTTTGGCTCACACTCCACTACATGTCTAAGTTTTCACTAATCTGGAAGCCTCTTGTGTTGTTGATTCAGGGTGGTTGTAGTCAGGCTGAGAATTCTCAGCAGTTAACCATCATGTTACCTTCCGCCCTCACAGGGTCTCCAAGGGGATTAAGGAAGTTGGTGCTTCTTAGGACACCAGGACACCAGACACGAGGTGGCCTACTTAGCAGGTGCCTGTGCTGTGCCCATGAACACTTGTGTTCATCCATTTGTTTACATGCATTTATCCAAGACAAGAGGGGACATACTGGTTTGTGTGTAAACGGAAAACTTTAGGAATGCAGTGGAGGCATGATGCAGCAATGTTCTTTCTCCAGGTCCTGCTTTTCTCTGCTCATCTCAGTTCTGCTCACTCTGCTTGGCTCCACCTCAGACCTGTTCTCCCTGGGGGCAGCAAGATGGCCCTGGCAGCCCCGGTTCCCACTCCCAGCCCCATTCCAATTCCAATGAAAGCGTCAGAATTGAAGCCTTTTTTTTTTTTTCTTCTTTTGAGACGGAGTTTCTCTCTTGTTGCCCAGGCTGGAGTGCAATGGTGTGATCTCAGCTCACTGCAACCTCCTCCTCCCGGGTTCAAGGGATTCTCCTGCCTCAGCCTCCCAAGTAGCTGGGATTACAGGCATGTGCCACCACGCCTGGCTAATTTGTATTTTTAGTAGAGAGAGTTTCTCCATGCTGGTCTCGAACTTCCGATCTCAGGCGATCTGCCCTCCTCAGCCTCCCAAAGTGCTGGGACTACAGGCATGAGCCACCGCACCCAGCCTAAAATGAAGCTTTTTTTT
>NW_012107586.1:1361901-1395173 GCF_000951045.1 Mandrillus leucophaeus | reverse complement strand
AACAACAACAACAACAACAACAACAACAAAACTGTTGCTGAAGGAAGAGAAAGAGGAAAGAAGGGTTAACTTGAATAGGGGCTGGGCTCTGGGTATTCTTACCCCAGAGAAGTCTTGCTCACCCAAAGGCTCCCATTCTATGACCTTATAGAATAGGAAATCATCAGGCTCAGTCCAGGCACGGTGGCTCATGCCTAGAATTCCAGCACTTTGCGAGACAGAGGAGGGAGTCTCACTTGAGCCCAGGAGTTGGAGATCAGCCCAGGCAACATAGCAAAACCCTGTCTCTATTAGAAAAAAGAAAAAAAAAAAAAGTTAAAAGAAATTAAAAAAAAAAAATCATCAGGCTCTCAAAAAGTCTCCGAAGTACACCAGAGGGAAAAATAAGAATAACTGTGCCCCAAGGTCCAGGCATAGGAGAGCAAGCGTGCTTCCTTCTGAAACAAGCAGCCATACTGGATGCACTCTCCTAGGCGGGCTGGATGACCATGTAGTGGAAGTCAGCCTCTGTCTATTCCAGGAAGGGAAAGTTGAGCTGGAGGTAGAACGATGGTCCATCTAGGGGAAAAGATAATCAACTCTCTGGCCTCGTTTTAGTTTGAACTAGATCTACATTTGCTCTCCAGCTTGGCAGAACAATGTTAACAAATGCCTTTCTTTTTCATCCAAATATTCCCCAGATGGTTTCACGAGTCCCTGAATGGTGTATGTTTTGGCATAAATCTACCCGCAGGACCTTTAAGAGGTCATATCCCTAAGCAAATTCAATAAAACAAAATGAGCAAGTCCTTGGGACAAACTGGAATTGTCTCCAAATCTAATATTGAGGCCTGATGCGCTTTTTCAAAATGGAAGCCACCCCAGTAGCCCCTCCAGAAAAGGTGTTGAATTTATTCATCCATGAAAGCAGAGGGCTGGAAGTACAGCAAAACTAAGGGTTGGAGAAACTCTTTTCTCCCAACCAACAAAACCAAGCAAGTTGGAGAGAAGGAAAGAGTTATTCTTGATTGAGAAGAGGTGGATGAACCTGGGAGGGAAGCAGAAGAGAGACGAGAAAAGTTTCTTACCCCCTGGTTCAGTGAAATGGAGAGAAGGGAGAATAGGGGAGGGGGAGGGGAGGGGAGAGGAAGGGGAAGGGAGGGGAGGGGAAGGGGAAAGGAAGAGGAAGATGGGTACATAGAAAGACCTGCAGAGCCACTAGAACACCTTCTCCTGGGCCTAGGAGGAGAGCTTGCCTAAATTCCCCTGACTCCCCTTCATGAAAAAGGTCAGTCTTCCTGGGCGAAGACCACAGAAGTCCACAAGAGGCTGCCTCCTGGGACATTATGGAAACAGGGGCTGTGGGCAGGCAGACTAGAGAGGCATTTCAGCAATGGTTTGACCTGGTATGTGAAAATTTTTTCTGCTTAGATAGTTGGCAAATATTTTCAAGGCAAAATGGAATTTATTAACAGAAGATATTTGTCAAGGATTGTTCTCTCCCCCAGCAACGGCCCCCTGCCACCCTATTCTTCATTTTTTATTTTATTTTTGAAACTTCTTCCAAGGATAGAGGACTTCATCAACAAGGTTCTTTCATCTTCCTTTGTTGTTTGGATCCTTAAGCCTGGCTTGAAAGAAGAGGGAGAAGTCTTCAGGGGAAATGCTCCCTGCGCTGACCCACAGGATGGCTTCCTTCAACAAATGCAGGTATCAGCTTTCTATCCTGGGAAGAGCCTGGGCTGATAATGAATTGTCATTCCAGGGGAATTCATTTTGTTCACCCTGGCATGGGCTTTGGGGGCCCACAAACCTGAGTCTGACTCCATAATCCCCTAATTATTAGCCATGTGGCTTTCATCTTAGTGAACCTACGTCCATTTCCGTAGGAGTAGAGCAAGGGGAGAATAGGTGTTGGCTTTTGCCATTGTTAGGAGGATTCAGTGAGATGGTACATGTTCCGTGTCTGGTACAAGGTCTGACCCAGAGTGAAACCTCAGTGCATGTCAGTTCTGTTCCTTCCAATACAGGATAGAGACCCTGATGGGAGCCTGCTCATGGGCTACTCAGCTAAGCATTAGAATATGGCAGCTTTAGGTATCACTTAATACAGGTAAGAATCCAGCCTTCACAAAACCTACAGATAACCAGAGGCAGCAAAAATAGGTAATATTCATTGAGGGTTTACTAAGGACCAAGTGTTCTAAACCCTTTACCTGTGTGAACTTACTTAACCTTCACTAGAATCCTATTATTATGCCCAAAGCAAGAGAATGGCTGAACTAGCATTGGAAGCCAGCCCACCTGGCTCTCCAGCCAACTTTCTTAACATCACTGCAGCAATGGAAGGAAACCACTGGATTAAATCTTTCAGACATTGAACAGGGGTTGAGAGATTGGCTGTTTCAAGCCCTTGTTTTGCAGAGAAGAAAAGCAAAGCCCAGAGAGGGAAATTCCCACCCAAGGCCTTGCAGCTGCTGGTGGTGGAGTAGCTCCTGGTGTCTCAGGCCAGTGTCTTGCCACTGTCAAGGAGAGGAATGGCCAAACCACTGGAGAGAGAGACTGTGTTATTGACCACACTGTCTATGAGAATGGCAATTCCCTAATGGAATTTTATGCAAATTTAACCCACACAAAAGGCCAATCATTTTTTTTCAGCCACCTTTGATTGGCTGCCTGCTACAAGAGAAACATCAGGAGGTACATATTGCCATGGGGGGAACTAAAGATGGAGGATCCCTCATTTGTGGAACTGGGAATGGGCTTTGGGTCACATGAGGCTCATCCCTGATGAGCTAGAACGTGGCAGTTACCTGAATCCAGAAACCGACGTTAGGCTCTGTATGGACGTGCAGAGGAAGAAGGACCTGTCACTACGTCTACAGAGGGGTCAGCAAAGACACACTTGCAATGACCCTAAGAAACCATGGGCATGTCTCCATTTTTTTCCTCAGCCAAACCTGTATGCATTGGTACAGCCAAACCAATTATTAAAATATTGAAAAACTTCTGTATCCCTTGGGAAATAGCCACTACCATGAGCCCCTCTAGTGCCCTTCTCTCCTGGCACCTTCAGACCTCCCTGAGTCCAGCAACGAAAGGGTTAACACTTGCCCCAGCAGAGGGCCTCTGGGAGCCTCCTACCCTCAGAGCTGTCTGTTAAGACTGGTCTAGGACTAGATTCATTCTTACTGTTTTTAAATAGCTTGAATGTCACCTCCAGATGAAGCTCCCCGAAAAGAATGAGACATCTAAATAGAGCCACGTGGGGTCCATCTGGGGTGGCTCCCCAGAGCACAAATTTTGCAAAGGAAATCTGAAGGGGTAAGAGATGCAATTTAGTGGCTAGGAGAGTGAGGGTTTGGACAAAGCTCTGATTAAGGAGCAATCCTCCTGTGGCATGCTAGGGTTTAAACACAGGGTTCAGAGTGGCATGCACATCCCTCTGCCCTCGGCTGCCCTCTGCGCACTGCTCCTGTCACAGACTCTGAGGACAGGCCTAGCAGCCAGTGGCCGCCTTATTAATACTCCTTGATCTGCCACACTCCCTCCCCTCATCACACAGGCTGGGAGCTTATGGTCCTAGACAACATGTGCTGAAAGAATGCAGATCAGAGCAGCACAGAGGACTCCCCGACAACCCACAAATCCTCTGCCCAGCAGGGTTGCCAAAGGTCATCCAAGCAGGGTTGAGGGATGTAGGAGGCTTCACTCAGATTCAGACATTTGCAGAGAAAGAAAAAGGTTCAATAACTTCTGGGGTATGATGTCCCACATTGTGTGACAGCTGGGAAAGGGCTCCTTGTCTTCATCTCATCCCCGCTGTTCAAACGGAGAAAGAGCAGACAGGGCTAGGGAGGCGGAAAGAGTGAGGGTGAGACAGAGCCCACTCACCTTCCCCTACACTGCAGTGGAAATGCAGGGCCAGGCTGGCGTGTGTTTCACTGGCTCTGAAGCTGGACAGTCCTGGGTCCACACCCAGGCTCCACCCTTACCAGCTATCAGACCCCGGGCAGGTTATTTAACCTGTTGGAGCCCAAAGTTTCCTTGTTGATAGAACAGAGATAATAATAAATCAGGGGCCCTGTGAGGATTGAGTGAAGTCATATATGGAAGGCATCTACCATGTGACTATTGCTGGTCCTCTTCCTTCATCTTATTAGGCCAGGAAACAAAAACTGTCTCCCGAGCCATTCAAAGGTTATAAACTAAGTTTAGGAGTTTTTTCTTCCACCAAATACTTTCTCCCATATCTTCACCTGGTTTTTTCTTCCCTTGAACTTCCCAATCCTTGGCCCTTTCCAAGGAATAAAAGGGCGACAGATGCCCAGGCAATAAGGAGATGGTTCCTGCGGCCAAGTAGATACTTCAGAAGGGATGGCTTCTGCCATCTTGTACTGTATATCAAGAACCTCCCAAAAGTTCGCAGGGTTTAACCTGGAACTTTGACTTCTAGGAATCAAAGTGAAAACATTCAAGAATTTAAAGGTTCAAAGATTTAGAAATTTATGTACAAAGCTGTGACACACATACATATATATTCACACTAACACATGTGTGGGAATATATATATACACACACAAACATACATATATCACAATCTAAATGTCACATAAATTTTGCTAAACGAATTAAAAGATTTATTTATTTATGGTAGAACATTATAAAGAACACTATATATGATAGGACACTGTAATGAAAAATCAGGTTTGAGAAAGTATTTGTTGAGAGAGAGAGGGACTCTTGAAATACATAGTACAGTGAAAAGTCAAGACCCAGAACTGTATTTATGGGATGACTTCAAACACCCAACAGATGTCTGAATATAGACAAAAGGCTGGAAAGAAATTTGCCTGGATGTGAGTTCTGGTCAACTCTCAGTGTTGGCATTGGAAGTGAGTTTTATTTTCCTCATGAAAGTAATTCATGTCCATGGTAGAAAATTTGAAAAACACAAAATGATATAACACGAAAAGGTGGATTTTAGTTTTAAAATATCTTAAAAGAGGAATGATTAGTCTGCAACTGATACACACAAAAAATGTCAACAATCGAAACCTTCAGCTCCTTGACTACCAGCTGCAATGTTTGCAACACTATGCTCTGCACACAGCTATGCATACACGCACACACATGCACATGCGCACTCCGAGATTCCACAAAGACATGCAGTGAAGTCCCTTGGTAGGGTTACAAGAGCTGAGGCTGAGATGAAGCTGTCCATTGGAAGAGAAAAGACATGAAAATAGGAGGAGAGGATTGTGAGGAGAAACGAAATGAGAAAAGTGGCGAGTGGGCTTCTAGGAATAAAATTCCTGCTAATCACCATCTTCATTTAGAGAGATGGGCTGAGAGTCTTTTGCCAAAGAAAGAAGAGTCTACAGGATGGCTGGGACAGATGCTATTTTAAGAAAAATATATGAAACCATCTGGAGGCTGAAGGGCTTGTTCACCAGAGCCAGGTGGGCCCATTTTCTATTGCAAATAACAAACCACCCCAAGACATGGTGGCTTATGGGACAGTGGTCATTCATGCATCTGCAGCCTGGGCAGGGCTTGGTGGGGTAGCTCACCTCTGCTCCATGTGCTGTCCGATGGGACGACGTGACTGGGGGTGCCCAGGACAGCAGCCCCCAGTCCTGGCACACTGGTGCTGGTCAGCCAGGAGCACAGCCAGGGCCGTGGGCTCCTCTCCACGTGGGCCTCTCCTCCCCAAGGGCTGCTTTGGCTTCTTGTGGGCACAGTGGCTGCGTTCCAAGAGTGAGTGTCCCAAGAGACAGGAAGTGAGAGCTGCCAGTGTCTGAAGGCCTGGGCCCAGAAGTTGGCACAGCACTGCATTCATTTGTCAAGTAGTCACAAGGCCAGATTCAGGGCAAGGGGAGACAGATCCCAATTCTTGATGGGAGGAGGGTCAAAGAATTTGGGGGCCACATTTTAAAACTGCCACAGAGGGGGACACACAAGATCAATTCTTGGGGGGCTGCTCCAGCCCAAACCGTTTACAACATCGTAGTGCTCATGAAGGACAGATGGGATGAGAAGTTTGAGGCGTGAGCAACATCACACCATATCCATAAAAAACTGCCTGTTCTGGCCTGGGAGGGAAGCCCAGTTCCTCTCTGGCCCACCTGGCCAGCCCCCACAGTATGGCTCCCTTCAGCCTCTGGGCTCTTCTCCTTCCACCTCTTCTGTCCTTAACAATCCTGAACAACCTCCAGTTCCCACAGGTCCCCAGGGCCTGTGTGAGCAAACAGAACATCCTGCCACTCCTCAGAGCCAGCTAGAAACGCCAAATGATGTCAGGGAGCACTCAGGTGTTTCCGGCAAGAGAATTGGCCACTTTCTCTCCATGGGACTGACGAAGCAGAGGAGGGAGCTGGTCGTACTTTGTCTGGCCGGTGTGCAGGTGTGCAGCTCTGCCAGGACTGGTCTTCTCCTGGGACTTTAATGCCCATAAACTTCTGAGAGGGGACCTCACAGATGAGTCCAGCCGTGAAGAGGTATGAGCCTCAGCGCAGGGAAGTGGCTGACTCAGAAAAGAGGGGACTAGAACCCAGTTCTCCCAAGTTGAAGTCAGATGTTCCCTCCACCAGCCCATCTCCTAGGGTGCATTCGTTCCCTACTAGCAATGGAGCTTCTACTGTGAGTGAGGCTCTTACACATAAGGGAGCTCATCTTCGATGAGAAAATGTTTCCAATCCAACACCTCCACCCACAAAACCCTAAGAGGGCATCTAAACATTTCCTGCAAAGAAGCCACAGCTCAGCAGGGCAGATCTGCAAAGCCAAGGTACACTGGCTCCTGTTCCAGAGCTCAACACCTCTCACCCACCCTACCAAAGGTGAAACTTCTCTAAAGTCCTCAGTGTTACCTTTTGTAAAGAATGGGAACTGTGCTTTCTATGCTGTGATATATTCAAGGTTGATTTTCTATAACAATGATGCTTCAAGTGAATTACCATTAAGTAAAAAGCATGATCCGGGAAGTCACGGTTTCCTGTTCACCATATCACCCCATAGGCCCCAGGACCAGGATAAAAAACACAGCCCAGTGTTGGGGGTTTGCTATAACATTTGAGTTTTGGGACCAGATGGCCCCTGAATCCAGGGATCTGGGCAGGAGAGCCTGGAGCATTAGGGTTCTCTTATAGCCACAGAGCATGCCTTGCCAGGGTCACCCCAAACAGGTGTGCAAGCATCAGGGTGCCCAGGTGAAGGCACAAGTGAAGGCTGAAATTCTGCTTGGGACCGACTGGCCAAAACACCTCCCCGCAGGCAGCAGGGACCTGTGCCCCTCATCCTTTTCCACCAGCAAACAGAATGCACCCTCCCAGTGTTCCTGGTGTATGATCTTTTAACAAATGTTTATTGAATACCAACTATGTACCTAAGACTGTCATAGACACTCGGAATAAAGAGAAAAACAAACAAAATCCCTGCCCCTGTGAAACTGATGTGCTAATGGAAGAGGGAATATGATGTCAGGGGTAATAAATTCTCTCAAGAAAAACAGAGTGGGGAGGGGATGGAAGACAGGGAGGCCGCTCTGGACGCACTGGTCTGGGAGAGTCTCTGAGGCGGTGATGTCTACGCAGAGGCCTGAGTGGGGTAAAGGAACCCAAGGAGACATGGTGGCAGTAAGATCCCAGCCAAGGGCACATCAAGCCTCAGCGCCCTAGTGGGAGCACATTTGTATTTGAGATTGAAACAAGTGAGCAAGGGAAAAGAAGTAGGAAGTGAACCAGAGGCTCCTGCTCTCTACACTGCGTGGAACCTAAAACCAGGAAGATAGTACTAGCATTTAAGTGCTGGGTATATGTCAGGCACCTCTCTTATTCCATTGTTAAAACCACCCTAGGAGGGACTATGTAGGCTCAGAGGAACTACCGGATCACACAATACTGAGTGACTAACGTGGAATTTGAACCCAGGAATGTATGACTGAGCAGCCTGTTCTGTTTCCACTAGAGCCTCCTGGAGACAGGCTTTCTTTCAGGGTCCTGAGGCACTTTTATCTGAGCAGTCACTGTATGGGGCACATTGTCTGACCCACTGGCTGAGCCCAGGAGAAAACTGTGACAAGTGCCTGCCCTTTGGCCATCAGCCGCAACAAAGGCAGACCACAAAGACTCACTCTTACCCATGTCCGGATCCCCCACCTGCCCCTCTTCCCAAGCCCCAAAAGGGCTACGGTTTGTGTACCCATGAGATATCCTGAGGCCAGAACAGAGAGAAACAGGACAGCTAGACAGATCTAGAGTCCCAGCCTTCGAGTTCCCTCTTTCTTGGAAGCAAAGGAAGACCAACTGCAAAGTCACATGAAGAGACACAGAAGGGCTGAGCCAAAGCACAGCAAGCATGGTGCCATCTTTTTTGTTTTTGGATGGAGTTTTGCTCTTGTCACCCAGGCTAGAGTGCAATGGTGCCATCTCGGCTCACTGCAACCTCCACCTCCCGGGTTCAAGCAATTCTCCTGCCTCCTGTAATCCTAGCTGGGATTACAGGCGCCCATGACCACGCCCAGTTAATTTTTTGTATTTGTAGCAGAGATGGGGTTTCATCATGTTGGCCAGGCTGGTCTCGAACTCCTGACCTCAGGTGATCCACCCACCTCAGCCTCCCAAACTGCTGGGATTACAGGTGTGAGCCACCACATCTGGCCGTACGGTGCCATCTTTAGAACTGCAGAGAGCTCTGTGTCAATTCTATGGTTAGTATCCTAGAAACCTTTGTTTTCTAGACTAAGGACTCTTGGGAATCACATTCAGGGAACCAGAAGTGACTGAGATAAGTCAACGACGTCGTTTCTCTTCCTCCTGAAGTAGAAGGACCAGGGAATAAGCCAGAGTACACAGGCACCCAGCCAGGAGGAGTCCAGGCTTAGACTATTAGTCAGCAAGTTCCACCATGGTGAGCAGAAAGCACAGGCCAAGCGGCTTTAATTCAGCTGAAACCCCAAACCACTAGGCTGTGTATTCACCTCTCTGGGGTACGAAAAAGATTTGGGGGAGAGTTAGTGCTTAAGACAAAAGTCACTTTCCTTTCCAGTTCTGATGATTCAAGATGTATCCAACCATTATTTTCCAACCACTTACTAGAGGAAACCTTTTACCAGCCTTCCTGTCTTTTTCTTTATTTTATTTTATTTTTGAGAAGGAGTCTCACTGTGTCCCACAGGGTAAAGTGCAGTGGTGCAATCTCAGCTCACTGCAACCTCTGCCTCCCAAGCTTAAATGATCCTCCCACCTCAGCCTTCCGAGTTGCTGGAACCACAGACTACTCAGACTGGCCCAAACATGCCCCTGCAGGCAGCAAGGACCTGTGTCCCTCACCCTTCTCCACCAGCAAGCAGAATTCACCCTCCCAATGTTCCTGGTTTACGATCTTTTAACAAATATTTATAGAATACCAACTATGTATCTAGGACCATTATAGACACTTGGAATAAAGAGAAAAACAAACAAAAGGCCTGCCCCTGTGAAACATATGTGCTATGTTTTTCCACACCACGCCTGGCTAATTTTTTGTATTTTTGGTAGAGACGGGGTTTACCATGTTGCCCAGGCTGATCTCAAACTTCTGAGCTCATGCGATCCTCCCACCTCAGCCTCCCAAAGTGCTGGGATTATAGGTGTGAGCCACGGTGCCTGGCCTATTCCTCTTTATTTCCTTTTTCCTTTATATATTCTCCTCATCCATGCTTGAGTGTTCTCTCTCTCTCTCTCTCGTCTCATGTAATCTAATACAAAGGAATATTTTTCTTTGGGATCATGGGGGAGGTTCTCACGTCTGGGAGCCTGGCCAAGGTATATGTATTTACAACATCTGAGTTCCATTCCAAAAGTTTGTTTCATGACCCCGTTCCTTTGATTACAATCTAATCCTATGTACGGGCAGGGACGTTCTTTGCTGCAGCACCGGCCTTGAAAGAGGCATATTACCAGCTATCACAACCTCCTCCCTGGACACCCAGTTCAAAGACAACACACACACCCCCAGGCCTCTTCCTACTAAGCAAAATTTTTAGAAGAACCATGCTCGCAGAAAAATAAATAAGACATTTTCAAAGAGATCAATCTTAAAACTTGCCCTGAGCTTCTTAAAAAAAAAAAAGAAAAAAAAAAGAGTGTTAGAGTAGATCCGTCTACGATTTAAGCTTTCAGGTTGTGGGAAAAAAAAACACGTATGAGTTCAATGCTAGCAATGATATTAAACATATATCAACTTTGTGTGCGGAAATTGTTTTTCTGATTCAGTGCATTTATGAGCAGCCTACACCCCACTTCGGAATAGAGACATGGAATAGTGAAAGGTGCCTCGCCAGAAGCAGCCCTACTTTCAAATCCTAACTCAGCCACTTAGTGCCTGTGTATGCAAAACTATTTCTCCAAACTTCAGTGTCCTCATCTATAAAATAGAGACAAAAAATATCCAATTCTTTGGGTTGAAAGAATTCACTGAGATAAAGCTCTCAACAAATGTTAATTTCTCCCATACGCACATCCTTGCATTGCGTGCAGTTAAGAGAGGCTGCAAACAGGCATTATCAGACCCTTACCATCAAAAAGATCACAACCTGTGGAAAGATAACATTTAGCAGTATATAATAAACTGCAGAATTGGTGCTAGGTTGGAAATAGTCAACACAGAAACAGGGCATAAAAGAGATGGCTCCTATCAGCAGGGCTTTGGGGAAGCTTCGTCAGGAAGGCTGCACAGAGATGGTCCGTGAAGGGTGGCGAGGCTGGCACTTCAGGCTCAGGTGTGGAGGGAGAAATAGATTCCCATGTTTGTGGGAGCATAGGACAAGACTGACCCGAAAAGGTGGGGATGATGTGACAGGAAAGGGGCAGTGTAATGGTGTGGGGACACTGGAAAGCCAGGCAGAGGCAGTTGACCATGATTTCATTTGAAATGGTATTCATTGTCAGCTTTGACACCGTAAGATCAGAGCTTTATGGAATGAAATGCCTCCCCTCTCCCCAGACAAGAGGCAACCAGTGGGAGAAGGAGGAGCCAGTGGGAGGGACAACCACAAAAGAAGGAGGGTGGTGGAGTCCACCCACTGCTCAGATGTAGCAGATAAAAGGGAAGAGGAATCACAGATGCCTCTTGGTTTGCATCAGGAAAGCAAGCAAAATATGCTGACAATACCGGAGGCCCAGAAGTTAGAAAAGGGAGTTGCCCGAAGAAGAAAGAGCCATTTGGTCCATTTTGGACAAGTTTATGTGAGATGCCTGAACAAGAGCGCTGTGTGTGTATGTGCTCTGGAGAGTGCGTACCCCTTAGCGGGAAGGCCTGCTTCCCCTTCTATTCCACTCTACCCACTCTTCTCACTGTATTCCAGTTTCATGTTTCTTAAAAACTTAGCTGAATTGATAGCTAGGTGTGCCTGGAGGGAGGAAGTTACGCAAGTTGTCCCGAGGAAGCCAGAGGTGTGTTCAACCCCTGTGTTTCCTGAGTGTTAACTGGGTTCCTGAAGCCATCAGTTAGTGGTTCCCAAATGTTGTGTTCTGATTCTCCCACCTTTTTTGCGGAAGAATAAGAGTTTCTAGAAAGGATCTGACTCCAAACCAGGCAAAGTCCCATGTCTTAGAGGGAGTCAATACCTTAGAGAATATTAAAATTATTGGGCCCAAAGGTAATTTGGAGATATTCTTTAGACGCTCTTAAGAATATTGTTCCTGGATTACGTATATTCTAAATATCTTCTGTGATTCATATCTTCACTTTCTTTAAGGAACCCTTTGATAAATCGTCATAGGTACCATGGATGGGTCCTCCTGCGTGTGCATTCTGCCTCCAGGGAAGCCCACCCTTCTCTGCTGATGCAGTTCAGCATGGCTTTGGCTGGCAAAGTCGTGTTGGCTTCTGGGCACCAGAATAGCAATCAGGCCCCGAGGCAGCCAGCATCAGGAATCGAGAAAGGGAGTTCCAGATGGAAGCGGCAGAGTGTGAAGATGCTTGACTGCAGGCCAGCCCCGTGGCGGGGGGAGAGGTGTGGGGGTTTGGAATGCCCTAAAAGGTTCCAGACCAGAGGCAAAGCTGCTAGAAAAGGCTGAGCACAGACCCAAAGGAAAGCCCTGTATCCAACCCCTATGTTAAGATGTGGGGAATTACAGACCCCCCAGGATTGAAATCATCCTCCCTCTAAGAACATCATGTCCACCGTTCAACCGTCTGCCAAGATTACCAAAGCAGAATTTTTTTTTAACCGAGATGGTAATCCGCCACGACTCCCACAACTCCCATGGGTCATTCATTCGACCCCTTCTACGCAATATTAAGAAGGGAAACTGCACTGCCTTCTATGCAATATTAAGAAAGGAAAGAAGTCTAACTTTAGATTTTTCTGGACAATTTGAAGAAACAAACACAGAGGAAATGGTTTACATCAATGAAATGGATAAAAGTTAGAGAACAGAAAGAACTTCTCAGGAGTCTGAGAAAGTGTGAGAGAACAACCACAGTCTGAACAGTGAGTCTCAGTATTCTTTTGTGAAAGAGCCAACTACACTAGGCCTCAGTTTCCCCACCTATAAAATGGAAAGACCATTCCTTGCTTTGCCTTACTTGACATTGCAAAGAGTAAAGCCCATTTGAAATGTTAAAGGCCTTGGCGTGTTGAAAGGAAGTGTCTGCAGGGATCTATGAACTGAGAGGTTATCCAGCCATGGAGATGGGAAAATGAGGACTGTCCACCCTAGAACATCTACCAGAGGCACCTAATGAGTAATGGGGCCAGAACCATTTGTAATGTGCCACCAGACTGTGCTCATCCTCTTGGCTGCCAACACTCCTCCTGCTTTCAGATGATAGCCCACTTTTCTCCATCAAAGGAACTATGACTTGACTACTCCTAAGGCTTGGTGATCCCAGGCATTCCAAGATCACCTCCCAGAAGCCTCCATCAGAGCTACCAAGCAGCAACTGCAGACTCCTCCTGGAGGCAGGAAACAGTTACAGGCCCAAAGGGAGGTGAAGAGAGAACACTGAGGCACTGGCTTAAAACCTGAGAACGTGAAGCACCATCTCAACATGTAGGTTTCAACTAATGGCAGCCTCAGTGAGCCCTGGAATCCCACTGGGGTGTCTTGATCAGAGATTGGAGGAGGCCAGAACTGGTTCCGCATCTCCCACCCCTGCCTCAGCCACAGCATCTCTGATGTTATTGGTCTTAAATATTGGGATATTTTGTTTGCAAAAAGAGTTCTAGGACTCTAAAACTGTTTATGAAACACTTGTCTGCACTAGTAAATTTTATTTAAAAAAACCAAAGCATACAGAAGAAAAACTAATTGCACTTAAGACTTTAGAATCATATATCACATCCAACAGAAGAATTCTACTAGGAAAAATGCCCAAGCTGTTGCCCCCAAACTAATGTAACATGCTCACAAATGGCATCTGCCTTTATATTCTCGCTATGTCTTTATTTAGCTTTCCCCATTCTCTCAATTCCTAAGTACTCCTAGAACAGGTAGAGATGCTGCTATTTAGGAAAATGTTCCCTGAGTATCCTCCTCTAGGCCACCGCAGACCCTTCTCGCAGCTCTGTTTTGTGCACCTTCCATACTTAACATTTGGTACTGCAGGTAGATCTAGACTATGAACACCTTGAGGACCGGGATCATGTGTAATTCCATCAATCTATGTGGCCCATGTTTCAGCACAGTGCCAGTAACTCAGGAGGAGTTTGACAGACCTGAATGAACAAATGAACGCATTAATGCACGAAGACACTTCTACACAAATATATAATTTCCTGGTTTCTCTTCTGTAAGTTAACATCTTCTATGTTTTGTTTTGTTTTTTTCTTCTAGGTCACAGAGGGCTAATGCTGTAAATTCTCTCTCAGGGGAAAGCTGGGCAGACGCACTTGGGAACATTTAAAAAACTAGGTTGGCATTGGAGAGGAAACAGCCAATATATTTAGCCACCCATGGCATGCCAAGGCCTTATCGAGACAGAAATAGGCACTGTAGGAGGAATCTCAATTAAATATTTTTCTAAGCAGTCAGCTCTGGGCTTTGCCTGAACATGGATAGAGAGCTGGGGTGAAGCATAGGACAGAAAGCCAAGAAGATCTCAGTGGGGCTTCTGAATCATCCTGGGGCTTAACTGCTTGCAATGTAAAGCTGGTGACCCCAGGGGGCAGGGGTGCTGGCCTACTTTCCATGTCCGAGGAGCAGGACACCCTCCCTGCAGGCACTTTCCAGAATCCCCCACATTTGGGGGACCCATCCTCTCTGCCATACCTACTCTTAAGTGGCACCAAGTATCTGGAATATTCTTCCTATGAGCTTTACCCAACTATTTCCAATAGTCAACACTCCCTAAGAATCCCGTCTTATCCAGAAAGTATTCCTGGAATGACTTGAGGAGAAACACAGTGACACTTTGGGCATAGAATTCCACCCTGAGGCCTGGTTATCTTCTCCCTTTGTTAAAATATGCAGCACTTCAATCCAGAGACTTAGGGACAACTGCCCTGAATTGACTGGGGTATCAGGATGGGCTCCAGTGCTGGGCAGGGTGAGAGTGGGAGCGGCTATCTGGTGGGGGTGCAGACAGTCCAGTGCAGAATGCACGTATGAATAATAAGAAATCTCTCTTTTTTTTTTTTTCCACATTTGGGCTTTTCCAAATATGGAAAACAGCTTTTCCCACTTAAAAATGTATCATCAACCTTTTCCCATGTCATTGCATGTTCTTTTACAATGTGATTGTTAACATCTATATAGCATGCCCTCATTTGGAAGTCATTTTATTTAGCCAGTCTCCAGCTGTTAAGCATTTAGATTGTTTCCTGTTATTATCACACTATGATGAACACCCTCAGGGTGACTGTTGTGTTAATTTCTAATCATTTCAAGAAGCAGGCTAGCTGGAGTTAAGAACAAGGGTGTTGCAGCTGTTCTTCCCGATCTCAATCCCAGTGTCATGACTTGTTCCTTGTTAGACCTTGCTCACATGACTTGGTCTTCACATGCCTCATTTTCTTTATAGTAAAACGTACTAATAGTACTTTATAGGGTTGTTTTAGGGATTAAATATGTTAATAAATATAAGTGCTTAAAACAATGCCACTTTAACACTGTGTATGGTTGAGAAAGTATTCAGTGAACTTTAATTATGATATCTTTGGATTATATTCCTTGAGGAATTTCTGGGTCAGCAAATTTGCATATTTTAAGGCCTCTGAAACATATTGCCCAACTGGATTAGGCCAATTTACATTCCCATAAGCAATCTATAAACACATCGGGTTGTTCACAGTCTTCTAAACCTCTTCTTTTAAAATACCCAAAACATTTACTGTAAGCAACCTGGACTTCTCTGTAGTGGTAGGATTCAGCACTATTGATCCCTTTTTCTTGAAACTCTCGACTCCCTGGTTTTCTTCCCCTGCCTTCTGGGTTTCCCTTTCATATCTCTGATCTTCCCTCCACTTCGTTGCCTCCCCTTTCCTGAGACCTCAAGATGCTGGGATGTTTCCCGAGGTCCAGACAGCAGCGGTCTTCTCTCCTTTCTCTACATCCCCTTTCTCAGAGGTCTCATCCACTCCAGCCATCCCCTCAGCTTCCTAACTGACACCTCTACTTCTCATTCGTCACAAGTGTTGCAACCCTAGTCTCCAATGACTGATTAATTCCAAGTGACTGTCCCATGGTTTCAAATTCCAAATCCAAAACCAAATCTACCACATCGGGTTCCCTCCCCTCCACCTTCACAGGCAAGCTTCCAGTTTCCATATTCCTATTACCAAAACTTGAAACTTCAAAGTCACCTCGGATGCCACGCTCTGACATCTCAGCAGTCATCAGATCCAACATGCTATTTTTTCTCAGTATCTCCTGGACTGTCTCTTCCTTTCCATTCCTAATACTGTCACCCTTATTCACACTTTTATCATAAGGTTAAGTCCTCTTGCCAACCAGCTCTCCCTGGCACACTCCTTCCTTTGATGGGCTTAAAGATGGATCTTCTATAAATGCCCCACCACTTCCCTACTCAAGGCTCCTCTGCAGACCTCATCACCTGAACAAAGCCCATACTCCTCCCTCTGGCATCAAGAATTTCAAAGACCTGACCCCATTCTATATTTCCAGCCCTATCTTCTGGACCTGACCTGTATTTCTCTTTGCCTGTAATGTCCATTAGCTCTAAATCCTATCTATTCTCCAAATAATTCTCCTCCCAGAAGTTTTTTCCGGCCACTCCAGCCTACAATAACCAGTTGTACTTGGGACAGTTGGGCTACAAATAATAGTTTGAGAAACACTCAAATTGGCCTCAACCATAGGGATATTTGTTAGCTCGCGTCACAGGAAATCTACACACAGAAGAGCTGAAGGGCGAGGCTATAGCAAACACTGCTGCTCTTTCCTAACAGAAGTGCAGTTTTGCTCAAGTCTCCTCTTTTTGTTCAAGTCTGCACAGTCTCATGCTTCTGGGAAGCTGACCTCATTCTTAGCTCTAGTGAATACTTAAGGGCGTGGGTGCTGAAGCCTGAGTTCAAAACTTAGTTCTGCCATTTCCTAGCTGTGGGGTCCCTGGACAAATTATTTAAACTCTTTGCATCCCAGCACTTTGGGAGGCCAAGGCAGGAAGTTCACCTGAGTCCAGGAGTTCAAGACCAGCCTGGGCAACATAGCGAAACCTCGTCTCTGCTAAAAAAAAAAAAAAAAAATTTTAATTAGGCATAGCAGTGCACACCTATAGTCCCAGCTACCCTGGAGGCTGAGGTGAGACGATTGCTTGCGCTGGAGAGATCAAGGCTACAGAGAGCTATGATTGCACCATTGCACTCCAGCCTGGGTGACAGAGTGAGACCTTGTCTCTCTAAAAAAGCAAGCAAATGGCTGGGCACGATGGGTCACACCTGTAATCCCAGTACTTTGGGAGGCCAAGGTAGGTGGATCACTTAAGCTCTGCAGTTCAAGACCAGCCTGGGCAACGTAGTGAAACTCCGTCTCTACTAAAAATAGAAAAATTAGCCGGGTGTGGTGGTGCACTCCTGTAATCGCAATTGATGCCAGGAGGAAGACGTTGCAGTGAACCAAGATCACGCCACTGCACTCCAGCCTGGGTGACAGAGTGAGGCTCCGTCTCAAACAAAAACTATGCTTCAATTTCCTCATGTACAAAATGAGGATATTACCAGTACTCCTAGAGCATTAAGGTTGTTAAGTGAGATAATATATGTAAAGCACTTAGAACAGTGCCTGGCACATAATAACAGTTGTGTTTACAGAGCACTTGCTGTTTTTACCGACTGGAGTAAAACAATAATGGCACCCCCATGCTCTTCGCTATTGCCTGGTTTGGAGTAGCCATGGGATCCAGAGCTGGCCAGAAAGCCATGAGGGGAGTCCACTGGGGACCTTCTAACGATGTCGTCTTAACTCTTAAGGAGGAGACTTGAGATTGTCTGACCCTTTTATTTTCCATACCGCGCCATGTCGGAAGTCTGAGCATGCTGCCTGGTCCATGCAGCCTGGGCAGCTGAGGCCTCAGTGTTGGCTGGGTGATGCCGTCAGAGACCTGGACGCTCATCTCCTTGTGCATCCTTCTTCCATGTGCTGGCTTCTTCCAAGTGGCAAGTTGGCAACAGCAGCCCCAGTCCTCATGTTCGAGGCAGAACAATGAGAGGAGTAGAGACTGCCCTTTCCTGTGTCTCTCTTTAGGAGCGAGAGAGGCTTTCCTATAGGCTCTTCAGCAAACCCCAATCTTACCTTATTAGATAGAACTGTGTCATGTGGCCTTTCTTAAACCAATGAGTGCCAAAGTAAATAGGATTTTGTATAGTCCAGTCCGGGCAAGCCTAGAGTTGTGATAGGGTCACATCCCTGGAGACAAGGCAACTTCTAGCAGCATCTCTGCTGGTTCCTTTGTCCATGGACTGTTGTGTCAAGATAAAGGATTTCCACGTAGGACTCAAGAGACCTAGGTTCCGGCCTTGGCACTGCTGCTAGCCAGCGGGGTGACTTTGAGCAAATCACTTAACTTCTCTGAGTCAGTGTCTTCATCTAAAGTGAGAATGATAACTTTGCCTTCGTATTGTAAGAATCCAGTGAGAAGATGTGAGGCAGCACCTTGCAAGCTGGAAGGTGCTGTGCAAATGGAAGGTGCTGTGGATTTTAAGGGCTGCTTTCCTCCTTTAGGAATCCACTTTCAGGCAAGTGAACTCTAAAGCCAGCAGCTAACCAGCAAAGTGAGTCAAGAATCTCCATCTCCTTCCTCTGGACTGCTCTTTTGGGCAGCCGCATCTCAAAGCCTACTCTTGGGTCAGCAGCCCCACCACAGGTCCTCTGTCCCTCTCCACACCCTGTAACCGCAGGCCTCTTTTGGACTGAAGAATTTTCAGGGAAGAAAAATGCCTCACTTCCTTGAGATGCCCACACCTACCTGCCTCAAGTCTCACTGTCAGGAGAGCTGGGATGTTGCATTTTTATCTAGAAATTCGAGGCCATCTATCTATCTATCTTTTTTTTTTTTAGATAGAGTCTCACTCTGTTGCCCAGGCTGGAGTGCAGTGGCGCGATCTCAGCTCACTGTAACCTCCGCCTCCCAGGTTCAAGTGATTTTCCTGCCTCAGCCTCCTGAGTAGCTGGGATTACAGGCGTATGCCACGACGCCTGGCTCATTTTTGTATTTTTGGTAGAGATCGGGTTTCACCATGTTCGCCAGGCTGATCTTGAACTCCTGACCTCTTGATCCACCTGCCTCAGCCTCCCAAAGTGCTGGGATAACAGGCATGAGCCACTGCGCCTGGCCAAGGCCATCTATTTTTTGACCCACTCTCTTGAGATCTGTAAAGGCCAGGTAAGACAAGTTTTAGAAAATTATTGTTAAAAGTTTGAGCTCCAGAATGACAGTCTCTGCGTTAGAATCTGGGCCTCATTGCTCAGTGGCTGGTTGATCCAAGGCAAATCATTTAGCCTCTGAACCTCAGTTTCCCCATCTTTAAGGTGGAGATAAGGATGTTTACTTCATAAGGCTGCTCTGAGATAAGATAAACCATGTAAACCACTTAACACTATGCCTGACATAGAGCAAGAACCCATCAAGCAGAAGTTAGGCAATCTATTACATTTATGACACCTGTTGGGGGTCATGAACTTGGCCTAATTCTAGCTTCTCTCCAGCCCTTGAGGGGCTGGGAGGCTTGGAAAGAGAACAGGAGACCTGGGTTCCAGTCCTGGTGCTACCACCATGAGCTGTGTGGTCTTGGTCACCTCGAAGCTTCCGTTTTCTTGTCTATAAAGTGGTAAGGCTGCATAAGGTGGTTTCTGAGGCCCCTCCCTATACTACCAAGCTCATGTATGTGGCGTCTTAGTTCTTCCATGACAAGACTTCCAGAGCCTCCTCCTGTCAATCTGCTTTGCAGAAGTGGCTCCTGGAACTGCCCATGTCCAGGCATTTACTCCAGGGGGCTCCTAGTCATTTTCAGGCATAGACACTGCATCTCCACAACTGTCCTGCTGCTTCCCTTTCCCTTTCATCTGGAGCTCCTCCTAGACTTCTGGGAATGCCATTCCTCCCTACCCCCATCGTATTCCCCCAAGGCCTCTGTGTCCTCTCACTTTCTTGTCTTCTACCCAAATTCCTAGCTCCTTAAGCCAGGTAAAAAAGCGGCTTAGTTCGACCTAAACTGGCACTTTCTCAGAACCTCCCCTGCCTCTGGCACATTCCTTGTGTTTCAGCAGGACCCAGAGAGCTGGAGAATTCCTCTCCCTCCTTAGCGTGGGTCCCCGTGTTGGCATGCCAACAGCCCCAAATATTTAAAGCAATCATGAAAATGAGCTCAGAGTCCCATGCCAGAGCCTTGAAAGGAATTAGGCTAAAAACGGAACAAAGGAAGAGGTGAGGCCAAACAGAAAATACCATGAAAGGCACTGCCCAGCATGGCTGGATCCCAGAGCCCTCCTCTCTGGCTTCACTCACCTATAGCCAGGCACTGTGCTAGGCACTGGGGATGCAAAGTTGAATGAATCATCATCCCTGCCCTTGAGGAGCTCCCAGGTCAGCTGAGAAAGCTACACAGACAGACAAAACCACAGTACAGTATGGTAAGTACAGACAAGATGCCGCCGAACGCACAAGGGAGCCATCAAAGCAGAGGGTCCTGGCTCTGCCTGGGGTCAGTGATGCATCTCCTAGAGCCTTGATCCAGGCCTCACTTAGGACAGGCATTCACCCAGGGACAAGGCAGAAGACGTGCTTCCAGACAGAGAAAAGCAGATGCGAAGGCACGGAAGCATGAAACAGGATGAAGGAGGGAGGGAAAGTGCACAAGCGTGACTGCTTGGTAAACTTGGTAATGATCCAGCCTCTCCATTGGGCATGTTTATGTACACGTAATGCACGGAGAATGAAATTAGACTCAGCCTTATAATTGAAGATTTTTTTTAAATGTTAAACTAGATGGACACATGGATGCTTGTGGGTGGAAGGAAATTATTGGGCAGAATGCCTGTATCAGAAGGTGCCTGGAGTGCATGCCAAGCATGAATGTGTATAGCGGGAGGAAGACAGAGCTATGTGCCCACAGCACCTTTCCTGTGATCAATCCCGGGAGGCTTCCTGCTGGAGGGGAGATGGGGTTTCCCCAGTCATTTGAGTGAAGGAAGACAATCAGCTTGGCAGGCTGGGAGAGCTGGCAGTACCCCAAGCACCTGGCACAATACAGGGGAAAGTGTCAAGGTCAAAAGCGATGCCTGACTCAGTTGTGACTAAGTGAGCCCCAGGGCTTCCCGGTTACCAAGAGGAGGCAGGAGTGGTGGGCCCGCCCAGGGCCTCTCCTGCCAAAGCGCTTTCAAATCCTCACAACAGGCACAGAGTGTGGCTTTGGGCTGAGTCTTGGTCAGCTGGGCAGCCGCACTCAAGCGTCTTTCGGAAAGCAAGCAGTAAAATGAAAGCGACACAAGCAAAATGTGACACAAGCAAAATGATCATCAGGTGCTATTAAAGGAAATTCGTTGTGATGACGACACCTGCAAATAATAATTGTGCTCACTTTCATCACCACCATCATCATCATCACCATTTTTATTTACTTAAATGGTTCTAATATTTACTAAGCACTTATGAGCCAGGCTATGTTAAACTTTACATGCACTTAACCTTCATAACAATCGGAAGAGATCAGCATTCTTGCTCACATGTTACAGAAGAGGAAATATCCCCTAGGAAGGCTGTATTAAGGTTCAGGGTGCCCTAAAACCAGGCAGCATGTATTTTAAAAGCAGAAAATGTTATGGGCTGAACTGTGTTTTCCCCCCAAAATTCTTACATTGAAGTTCTAACCTCCAGCACCTCACAATGTGAATGTATTTGGAGACAGGGTCTTTAAAGAGGTGATTAAGTTAAAATGAGGTTATTAGAGTGGCTTTTAACCCACTATTGTGTTCGGAATTGGTGGGTTCTTGGTCTCCCTCACTTCAAGAATGAAGCCTCGGAACCTCGCTGTGAGTGTTACAGTTCTAAAAATGGGTGTGTCCGGAGTTTGTGCCTTCTGATCTTCGGACATGTCCGGAGTTTCTTCCTTCTGGTGGGTTTGTGGTCTCACTGACTTCAGGAGTGAAGCTGCAGACCTTCACCGTGAATGTTACAGTTCACAAAGGCAGTGCATCCAGAGTTGTTCATTCCTCCCGGTGGGTTCCTGGTCTAGCTGACTTCAGGAGTGAAGCTGCAGACCTTCGTGGTGAGTGTTATAGTTCATAAAGGCAGCATGGACCCAAAGAGTGAGCAGCAGCAAGATTTATTGTAAAGAGCAAAAAAATAAAACTTCCACACTGTGGAAGGGAACCCCAGGTTGCAGCTGCTGGCTCTGGTGGCCTATTTTTATTCCCTTATTTGGCCCCACCCACATTCTGCTGATTGGTCCATTTTACAGAGTGCTGATTGGTCCATTTTACAGAGTGCTGATTGGTCTGTTTTACAGAGTGCTGATTGGTGCATTTACAATCCTTTAACTAGATGGAAAAGTTCTCCAAGTCCCCACCCGACCCAGAAGCCCAGCTGGCTTCACCTCTCACTATCACTGGTGTCCTTGTAAGAAGAGGGAATTTGGACACAGACATGTATAGAGGAAAAGACCATGCGAAGACACAGGGAGAAGACAGCCATCTATAAGGCAGGGAGCTGGGCCTCAGAAGAAACCAACCCTGTTGACATGTCAATCTTAGACTTCCAGCCTCCAGAACTGTGAGAAAATAAATTTCTGTTGTTCAGCTCCTAGTCCATGGTCCTTTATTATGGCAGCCCTCACAAATAAATCGAGACAGCAGTGACCCAGGAGTGCCTTAGAGAAACTAGGAGAAACAAGGCTGCAGGGACCACATGGCACCCATGAAGGGGAGCTGACCGCCTGCATGCCTTTGCCTTGCCCTCAGCTGTAGGACACCTGAGAACCCCTTAGCATCCTCAGCTCAGCTCTGACAGCAATAAGCCCCAGATGGCTTGGAGTTGTACAACAGCAGTGCAACTGATGGTGTCTTCCTTGAAAAGATCAGGACTTGAAAGCAATAGGATTAAAAACTGGGGTTTAAAGAGATTAAATCACAAAACCTAAAACAAAGCCAGCATAATCTTTCTACTCTATAGACCTTTATACACCAAACCACCATGAGAAGTAGGGTCAAGGGGGTAGGCCAATATTTCCACCTGGCTTGAGAAGCAAAATTAGTGCCCAATAGGAGTTCACTTTCTCACACGAAATGGGCCAGAGCCCAGAGGATGAACCTCTGGAGAGGCGTCATTAGGATGGGTCAGTAACTAGGTCAGCAATCACTGTGTCTGGGTTCTCTTGGATTCCTCGAAGCAAGTTAATTATTAAAGGGAACAGGTGAAAATATAGTCTTGAGGTTTGATTAAACTAAAATTGGTCTAGTCAGAGAGTAGGGTGGGGAAGAGGTTTTCAAGAATTCCAATCAGCCCCTGAGGATACTGCGGAGACCTAAGTTGCCTTGGAATCTGCAATCAATACAGAAAACACCAGAAGTATAGAGGAGTGACAGCTCTGGATTTCACTGCAGCAGGGCCTAGAGAACGAGAAAGGCATCCTGAAACTTTAAGAACACTGCATCTCTGTGTTGACAGCCGACTTTAAAACAGGTACAGGTCACTAGGGCAAACAGAAGCCTGACCAAAGATGGGGAAAATAAGGAGGACTTTCTGGAGGAGGTGCTCTGGAAACTGGGCTCTGGAGCAAGAAGGAGCTAGAGCTCAAAGGACAGAGGAGGGTGCTTTGTCCCTTGGAAAGTATGAAAGAGAAACTCCAGTGGCCAGGCACGGTGGCTTACGCCTGTAATCCCAGCACTTTGGGGGGCAGAGGTGGGCAGATCACCTAAGGTCAGTTCAAGACCAGCCTGGCCAACATGGTGAAACCCCATCTCTACTAAATATACAAAAATCAGCTAGGCTTGGTGGTGATCGCCTGTAATCCCAGCTACTCAGGAGGCTGAGGCAGGAGAATCGCTTGAACCTGGGAGGCGGATGTTGCAGTGAGCCAAGATCACACCACGGAGCCCCAGCCTGGGTGACAGAGCGAGACTCAGTCTCGAAAAAAAAAAAAAAGAAAAGAAAGAAAAGAAAGAGAAACTCCAAAGGTTCAGTGGACAGCAGAAAGTTCTCCATGAAGAGTTTAAAGCTAGAAGGGGAGTACTGGGCAGCACCTAAAAGGCATGTGTGTTTGTGGGATATATGTGTGGTGTGTGTGTGCACATGCATGCATGTATGGTCTATGTATGTGTGGTATATGTAGTATGTGTGCATGTATGTGTGTGGTGTGTGATGCATGTAATGTTTGTGTATGCATGCATCTATATGGTGTGTGGTATGTGATATATGGTATGCATGTGGTATGTGCTTATGTGTATGCATGTGTATGTGTAGTGTGTGCATGTACGGGTGTGGCATGTGCATGTGTGCACATATGTGGTACATGTGTGTGGTATGTGTGCACGTGTGATGTGTGGTGTGTGTGCACTTATGTGCATGCATGTGTGGTGCATGTGTGGTGTGTGTGTGTGTGCTCATGCACACACATCCTGGGACTTTAATGGTAAGGATCATCTGGCCAAATATCTCTGGTGAGGAGAAAGCAGGTGGCCCGGGCCAGAGCTAACAATAGCGAGATTTAGGGAGAACTGGGCAAGTTTGTCAGGCGCCTCCTGAAGCAAACGAGGAGCCATAGTAAAGGGTCTTGAAAGACGCCTGCTGGATTTTCAATCAGACCTGCAGTGTCAAGTTTCAGCTCAAGTGATATCCAAATGCCTCATATTTCTATTTTATCATTTCCATATTTTCAGTGAGCAGAGCTTACCATCTGCACAATGTTGGGCCAAAGAAATAAAAACCAAGAGGAAATTGCACTACAGTGCAGCATAATCAGTCTGATCCGCCTGGGATATTAGTGGAGACATGTGTGTCTTCACTCATCTGAGTATTAATGTCCTGACTGTTTCTAAGCAGGAAGTTTCCCATTTGGCTAGGCTGAAAGGCAGCTCCAAAATGGAGCGGCAGTTTTCTGTTCTCCACAAGCTCCCCTCCCCTGCTCCTAAATCACATCACTCCCCAGTCGCTGCAAATGATTCTCATGTGTTGACAGGTTACACAGTTCAAGACAAGACATCAGCAGGAGCCTGGGTTGGAGCAAGAACCAAATAGCGAGCGGGGAGGCCATGTGAGCTGGCTATTAGGTGACAGGGGCAGGCAGTGACCCGCCCGCTCTTTCCAGCCTCTCCCTCCTGGGCTCTGCTGACGTGTCTGGTTGTCCTCTGCAGCCTAGTCCGTGGCACATCTCAGACAAGGCATGTCGACTCTTCAATCCTTCATTTATTCATATGAAAAGCAGGCTCATAACGCCTACCTTGTAAGGCAGTAGGGAAGAGTGCTATGTTTCATAGAAAAAGCTCCTAACAGAGCATCCAGCACACACTATCTACTTAAAACATGCTTCAAATATAACAATAATAGTATACACTTACATCATGCTTACTACATGCCATGAGTGGTTTTAAGCACTTGATATTTTATTTATGTGTGTGTGTGCACACATGAACTAATTTAATCCTCACAACCCTGTAAGGCAGATTCTACTGTTATCCCTGTCTTACAGAAGAAGAAACTAAGGCACAGAGAGGTTCTGTAACTTGACCATGGTCACAGAACTGGTAGAGCCAGGATTCAAATTCAGGCAGTCTGGCTCCAGGGACTAGGTGTAGATAAATAAATGAATTAATTGAAAGTTGATATGTTGGTGGATGGATGGGCAAAGAACATGGATTCCCATGAACTCCAGTAAGGAGCAAGTTATCTAAGCAGCACATTGACAAGTTAAAGGCTCAGAATTCTAATCCCAGCCCCCATCAAGTCCAGGAACTGCAGTCGTTTAATGTTGCTACAAAGTGGCATCACCTACTCTAAGCTAGAGGTGAAGGCTGCTTCCCTTACTGAGACAGGCTTAATATGCTATAATTTGGAAGGTTATCACTGGAAAACACTCAGGTATCACTTAACTCCTAATTTTATGTTTGCAGGAACTGAGGCAAGAGAGGAAAAGTGGCCAGCCTAGGGTCACACAGTGCCTGTTCAGACACGTGCCACTTCTATGCCCAGCGCTGTTTTTATGACATAATTTAGCATCTCCTTCACACTAGGAAAGCTGCATCTGGAAGTTGGGGGAGGAGTTACGGACGGAAAAGCAAGACTGAAGAGTTGAATACACTGCCTGGCAAATTGTTTTAAAATGAGAAAGTCATACTTCGTTGCAAGGAAGTTCCTGTTTATGTAAGTCTGGTGAAGTCATCAGACCTTTTGCCTCTCCCCCGCCACTCCCTGAGGCATCCGGAGGTCCACAGAGGAAAAGGACACTGGTACAGAATGCACCCTACACTCCCACGCCGCTTGCTGTTCCCCCAACATGCCTGAGAGCATTCCACATTCCCACCACAGGATATTTGCTCACGCTGTTCCAGGACTGAATCCTCCCATCCCTACTCCCATCCATGCCTGGAGTAACCCTCCCTAGGCTTCAGGGACAGCTTAAAAGCTGCCTCCTCTGTGACTCTTCCCAGCCATCAGAGCCAGGATGGACTTCCTGAGCTCCAGGGGCAGTTGAAAGCTAGTGGGGAAAGTTCTGGCTCCTGCATCAGCCAGGTCTGGATCTCTGTTTTGATTCTCTGTTCTCTGCTCACTTAAGAGTGATCTTGGGCAAGAACCTTCATGATCTCCCTGTCTCCATTCTCCCACTTATCAAATGGGAATAATAATAGTCCCCTCCTCATGAGGTTATATAATAAGATCAACATATATAAAGAAAGCATTTAGTACAGGGCTTGGTACTTAGTAATGGGAGACATGATTGCCACTCTTGGAGGTCTTATTCCACATGCTTTTTTGATTTATGGTTGTTTGGATTTGTATGGTATCTCCCCTTCTAGAGAGATATCTATCTGTTGGCAGGAACTGTGTCAAGTTCAACTTTCCAATCCTGCTGCACTCTGAGCCTTGTGCATAGTTGTGCTTTGTGAGCAATGTGTTAAGTTGAATTGTAACAAAAAAGATAATTGTGGCGAAAAGCAGGGCGTTACAGTTTTTGTAAAAAGTCTATGATGACTGTCTTTATAAATAGACTTCAGAGGTTCTGGTAGATGTGCACAGTAGAATATTGCTTTCAGCTCTCATTACTAGTGTTCTTAAGGATGAGGTTGAGAAAAGCAATAATAATAACATCCTTCTATCAAGGACTTCAAATGGTCCATGTTAGGTTCTTTGTACCTTCATTTATTGGCTACTAACACTCTCTAAGGTAGACATTATTATCCCTATATATGGATAGGAAATTGTCCCTATATACGGATAGATTCAGAGAGATCAAGTCACTCAATAAGGTCGGATAGCAAGTATAGAGCTGAGGCCGGGTTTGAATCCAAGCCCGTCTGACTCCCAAGGCCATGCTGTACCCTGAGCAGGTCTGCAGACCGCCTTCTGCCATCTGACCTAGGGCTTGTTTTGGTGTGGCCATCAAGCCAAGGTGGATTTTTACACTTCTAAATAGTTGAAGAAAATGAAAAGATTAATATTTTGTGACACATGAAAGTTACATGGAATTTAAATTTTAGTGTCCATAAATAAAGTTCTACTGGAACACAGCCACATCTGTTCATCTATACATTATATAATGTATAGTCCTGCCAACTATACGTTGGCTGCTATAACAGAAGTGTTGAAATATTTGCAGGAGACACTGCATGCCCCTTAAAGCCTATATTCCCTATCTAATTTTTTCAGAAAAAGTTTGCTACACCCTGCTGTATGTCATACTAACTCTTACAGACAAACTTAATGCAAAGAAAACTGCCCTTTCCATAAAAGTCATGCTACAAAAAGGGCACCCATCTCTGCAGCAATAAATCTTGGTCTCCAGATTCTGACTTTCCTTTATGCGTGCTGAGGCCCCTTGGTTCTTGCTTTCATCCAGCTCGCAATGTGATTTGAAAGGCAGAGCCAAGAGCAGCCACCAGACTCTGCCGGGCAAAGACAACAGGCCACAGCAAGCCTGAAAGCAAAGGGAAAGGAATTTAGAGCCAGAAGTCAGCTCAGCTTCATTAATGCCTTCACCCCCTTGATTCATGGTTTCCTGCCACATCTTGTTCAGCTGTGAACGTGCCCAGGCCCCAAGCAGGGGCAGGAGGCTGGAAATGATGAAAGCACAGGGGCTTCAGGCTCCCTGATTCTTTATCCGGCCTCCACCCTGACCACTGGGCAGAGGCCTGGCTCAGCAGATCTCTCCCTGGGAAGCCTCAGGCAGTCCCTCTCCCTGCAGAGTACTCAGTCTGAATGTAAAATGAGCGCCTGGCCCAGCTGTTCCATTGCCCATCTATCTCACTCACCTGTTTTCCTTCTCCTTCACACTGCACAAACACCTTTTGACCCTCCATTGTCTCCCTATGGGGTGAGCTCTTTGTGGCATTCCTTCATCCAGCAAGGGCTTTTGAACATCTGTTGTGTGTTCCGCTTTGTAGAGATACAAAGGAAGTAAAAGTAACCCAGGAGGTTTCTATTTGTTTCAGGATACCAGGGATACACATGGGAAGCCACAGAATGATCCTTGAAGAAATGCTGAGCACCAGTTATGTGCTTGGTATGCTCCAGGTGCCTTCATAACCATGCTTTTGCTTAAGCCATAAAACACACCTGTGGGCCCAGGCATCCTTATGCCCATTTTACAGATAAGAAAACTGAGAATCTGAGAGATTGCCTGGAGATCAGATGGCTATTAAGGGATGGAGCTAGGGTTTCAATTCAGGTCTCACTGGTTACAAAATGCATGCATCTTTGAAAAACTGGGCTGCTCCCTCTACCAGGATGTCATTGGGTGCCTCAGGGCTACAGGATGGGGATTTTAAGACAAATTTCTTCGGGAAAACAATCAGAAGTCCTTACACAGCAGCAGAAAGCACACTAGAACACCAACAAAAAATTCTAGACACAGCCTGGCCAATCCTATAGTTAAAAAAAAAAATTCTTCTAGACCCAACTCTTCCTTTAATGAGTCATATGTCTCTGGGTATGATTTCTTCCCTTCCCTGGGTCTCAGTTTCTACATCTGTAAAACTAAAGTAGACAGTCTGGACAAAGTGATCTCAAAGCATCGCCCACCTTCACTGCTTCTCTCTGTTCCTGCTTCACAAATGCAGTGCTTAGGCACAGGATTCAAAGTTCAGCTCTAGCCCTGAGTCACAAAACTCAACCCAGGTGCCCCCATCTGAACCCTGAAAAGACAGAAAAAAAAAAAGCCCTAATAAAACTCAGATAGTCTGGTTATATGGGTTCAAACCACAAAACTAAATTTTTAAAAAATGGAGACAAAAGATATTATATAGTTGTTATATTCCTTTCTAAATTTCTTCCTGCTTGGTTTTCGTGGAACTGTTTCCAAGAATAAATCAGGCTTCTGTTGCATTTGCATTGCTAGAGCCTCCTGAAGCAGGAGATAAGAGGCAGCAATGTCAAAAAGGAAGCTGGGGTGGTAGGGTGGGAGGTGGAGGCAGAAGGAGGCCTGAAGCTTGAAGGACAGGAAGGATTTAAACAAAGTGGGGACAAAAATTAAAAAACAAACAGACAAAAAGAATAAAACCCCAAGGCCTTTTGGGGAAACTGTAAGGCGACCAATTAGTTTTAATAGGAATTATCAGGGAATTAAGGAGAGACTAGAAATATAGGCAATCTTAAATGTTTTCAGCAAATTAAAAATGTGACTTAACATCCCAGTAGCTATAAGTACACTTAGCATCCAGATCTTGGTTTTCTAGTAACACTGTCCAATATAAAAAGAATTAGCATTCTTTGAAGAAATGCCTGATTCTAGTAGGACTGCAGCAAGAAATATACAAAATGAGTTTGGAATATCTTGAAATACCAGAAAATAAGGAAATGATCAAAAATGAATTTTTTAAAAAACCTACAATACAGCTGGGCACAGTGGTACATGCCTGTAATCCCAGCACTTTGGGAGGCCAAGGTGGGAGGACAATTTGAGCCCAGGAGTTTGAGATCTGCTGGGCAACATAGCAAGACCACACTCAATTATGTATAATTTACCCTCTGCAATTTTCTTTTTATCCTTTTTTTTTTTTTTTTTTTGAGACAGGGTCTCACTCTGTTACCCAGGCTGGAGTGCAGTGGCGCAATCTCAACTCACTGCAACATCTGCCTCCTAAGCTCAAGTGATCCTCCCGCCTCAGCCTCCCAAGTAGCTGGTACTATAGGAATGTGCCACCGCGCCTGGCTAATTTTTTTGTATTTTGGGTAGAGACAAGGTTTTGCCATGTTGACCAGGTTGCTCTCGAATTCCTGGTCTCAAGCGATCCATCTTTGGCCTCCCAAAGTGTTGGGACTACAGGCATCAGCCACCATGCCTGGCCCCCAATTTTTTTTTAATTAGCCAGGTGCGGTGGTGCATGCCTGTAGTCGCACCTACTCAGGAGGCTGAGGCAGGAGGGTTCACCTGAGCACAGGAGTTTGAGGTTGCAGAGCCATGATTGTGCCACTGCATTTCAGCCTGGGCAACAGATGTATACTCTGTCTCTTAAAAAAACAAAACAAAACGGGCCGGGCGCGGTGGCTCACGCCTGTAATCCCAGCACTTTCAGAGGCCGAGGCGGGCGGATCACGAGGTCAGGAGATCAAGACCATCCTGGCTAACGCGGTGAAACCCTGTCTGTACTAAAAATACAAAAAAAGTAGCTGGGCGTGGTGGCGGGCACCTGTAGTACCAGCTACGTGGGAGGCTGAGGCAGGAGAATGGCGTGAACCCAGGGGGCGGAACTTGCAGTGAACCACTATGGTGCCACTGCACTCCAGCCTGGGCGACAGAGCGAGACTCCGTCTCAAAAAAATAAACAAAACCCTACCATAATGGGGATATGTCACAGGGACGCAGGAGCCAACTGAAAGAGCTACCAATGGACAAAGCTGGAAAAATTTAAGCAATAAAATGAAGTAGTGTTGATTTGTAACCCCAAAATAATGTAAAATAAATATCCATAAATCCACACTGATAGAAGTAACCGAATAAATGGAAAGAGAAAAAAAAAATATCCTATAGGAGGATCCCAAATAATTGATGTAGATATTGTACCCTCCAGAAGAGGGAACGTAACTCTCCATTCCTTAAGTGTGGGCTGGGCAGAGTGACTTCCTTCCAAAGAGTAGGAAAGAGGGGAAAGAGTACCTTAACAGTGGAGAAACAGATAAACACTGCTGAACCGGGTGATCAAGATCAACAGTAACAGTGATAAATCATGTTGGTAACATGTGCCTTTGATATGATGTCATTAAAATGGCACTTTACCTCTGTGGTCCTTCCCAGAAACCCAAAATCCCAGGCTAATCATGAAACAAAACATCAAACTAATTCCCATAAAGGGGCTTCCTGCAAAATACCTGGCCAGTGCTACTTAGAACTGTCAAGATCATTAAAACCAAGAAAAGTCTGAGAAACTGTCACAGCCAAAAGGAATCTGAGGAGGCATGACAAGTAAATGTACTGTGGTACCCTGGATGAGATCCTCAAACAGAAATAGACATCAGGTAGAAACTATGGACCATAGCACATAATAATGTATCAATATTGTTTCACTGATTATAACAAATAGAGCACACGAACGTAAAATGTTAATAGGGAACATTATGTATATATAGAGGGCATATGTGAACTCTCTGTACTATCTGCTCAAATTTTCCTTAAATCTAAAACTATTCTAAAAAATAAAGTCTACTAATTTTTAAAAAGCCTAAAAAATGTGACTTAGGAAACTACCATTAGCAGGCACTTAGTCAGAAACTAGGGTAAAACTCCTGCTCCAGAACCTTCCTCCCTGGGAAAGTGCAAGAGGCAGGCACCTTTCTAATTCCTAGGACAAGGCCAACATGTGGTGAGCCTCAGGGACCTCCTCACTTTTACCCAGTGAGCCTATAAGCAGGATCAAGCCTTCCTTGTGCCCAGACAGGTATGTGTTACCAAACTGAACTGAGTCTGTTTGACTGCATGCAATGAAAAGCCAAACATGGCTGGGGGTAGTAGCTCACATCTGTAATCCCAGCACTTTGGGAGGCCAAGGTGGGAGAACTGACCTAGGTGGAGTTCAAGACCAGCTTGGGCAGCATAGTGAGACTCTGTCTCTCCAAAAAAATGTTTTAAAATTAGCCAGGTGTAGTAGCATGCACCTGTAGTCCCAGCTACTTGGGAGGCTGAGGCAGGAGGATTGCTTGAACCCCAGAGTTTAAGGCTACAGTGAGCCATGATTGTGCCACTGCACCCCAGCCTGGCTTATAGAGCGAGACCCTGTATCCCAAAAAAAAAAAAAAAAAAAAAATCCAAACACCAAAGCACTGGGTTTTTGTAGAAAGAAAAGTTTATTGCAAGGCTGCAGAGAAAAGACAGGAGACTGGCTCAAATCTGTCTCCTGGAGCTGGGGGCTGGGGCAGGTTTTATAGGCAGAAGGTAAAGGCATGATCTTGGATCTTGCAATGAGGTGACGCCAGGAAGTGTGATCTAACTGGATCTTGCCATGGGATGATCTTTCCAGGGCTAAATCTGATTGGATCATGCCATGTGGTGTCCCCATTCCTTGGTCTGAGCACTTAGATTCCATCAGCTTTGCATTTGGTCCATTTGGGTTTGCTTAGGTCACCTGCAACATGTTGAACCGGATTGGGCTGGTTTTGCAGTTATGTGTGTAGAACCACCTAGCTGATGGCTCCCTTGGCTTACCTAACACAGTATCGCCTCAGCTACACAACAGCAGATTGGGCGGAATGGCAGAAGGTAAGAGAGTCTGGGACCACGGTCAGACTGATTTCCACTGTTGGATTACATCAACAAGAAGCCTCAGTTTCAACCTGTCATTAATACCCCCTTAAACTTCCTGATTTCTCTTTTTAACAAGAAAGAACACATCTCAGACTCAGACCTTTCTATAGGCAACAACATCCAGCACACATTTAACAGTACTTTTTTCTTTGTTTTTATTTTGACAGTTACATTCTATATGTGAAAAATATGCTAGTATTCAATTTACAATAGTAATAGAGCATTTCCTTGGTAAATAAAATAGGTTAAGAATATAAAATAATCACTTTCACCTTTCAGTTTAGGGGAAAACACTAAGTTTGAAAACAATTTGATGGTGAAGCTGTGGGTAAAAAACATGCACCGCTGTGTACTGCTGAAGGGAATTAAAGCGGGTATCCCTTTCATTCAGTAATTCGGCAACACGTATCAAATTTGTAAATGCATTCCCGTCTTGACCTAGTGATTCCACGTTTCTATTTCTGGCAATTTTAGCTTTCAGACATGCTTACTGTATTAGTAAGCTCAGGCTGCCATAACAAAACACCATAGACTGGGTGACTTAAACAACAGAAATGTATTCTTACAGTTCTGGACGCCAGAAAGTTCAAGATGAAGGAGCCAGCTGATTTGGTTCCCGGTAAAGCATGTCTTCCTGACTTACAGACAGCCACTTTCTCACTGTGTCCTCACATGGCAGAGAAAGATCTCTGATGTCTCTCGCACTTCTTACAAGGGTACCAGGCCTAATGGGTCAGGGCCCCATTATGCCCTCATTTAACTTCATTACCTCCTCACAGGCCCTATCCCCCAATAGAATCACACTGGGAGTTAGGGCTTCAGCATATTTGATGGGGAAACACAAATACTCAGTCTATAACACATGTATAAACAAAATGACATATGTTCAATCTTACAGACTGAAAAA
>NW_012107586.1:1341578-1360632 GCF_000951045.1 Mandrillus leucophaeus | reverse complement strand
AAGGAAAGAAAGGAAAGAAGGAAAGGAAGGAAAGGAAGGAAGGAAGGAGAGAGAGCGAGAGAGAGGGAGGGAGGGAGGGAGGACAAAACAAAGAAAGAAAAGGAAAACAATTCTATGCAGCTAGTAAAAGCCAAGAATGAACATGCTCTGTATGGAACACTATGGAAATATCTCCAAGGTATATGGTTAAGTAAAACAAGTAGGTCCATATCTATTTAACCTGCAAAACTTTTGTGTAAAGAAAGATGGGGGCTGGGGATAAGAATATTTGCATGGGCCAGGAGTAGTGGCCCTTTGGGAGGCCAAGGCAGAAGGATTGCTTGAGTCTAGGAGTTTAAGACCAGCATGGTAACATAGTGAGACCACTTCTCCACAAAAAAAATTTAAAAAGTAGCCAGGTATGGTGGTACACGCCTGTAGTCCCAGCAACTCTGGAGGCTGAGCAGGGAGGATCACTTGAGCCCAGCAACTGCAAGCTGTTACCAACCAGACCTGTTTTCAATAAAACAGCAGAGCAGCTTTCCTGCAGCCTCATTTTCATTTTCATTTAAGATTAAGGTGGGGGAGGAGGAGCACATTGGAGTAGGGGTTTGGTGCTGAGAATATACATACAGACGAATGAGTCAGGGCTGGAAGTGGCCACATGGCCAGTATGAAAAGCTTTACAGTCACAGTCAGTCCTCTTTCCCTTGAGGGACCCAAGAGAGGACTGTGAGGCAAAACAGAGTCTAATTCTGTCTGTTTTACAGGATGTCGCAGCACATGGACTCCTGTGTGACTGGCCCTACCCCTACACTTCAGAGAGCACACAGAAACAGAACAATCCAATCAGACGTGCATTTGCCTGTCTATGGTATGTACAAGTGTCAATGCATTATTCATCGATTGCATCAGTTTACCAACTTAATTAATTCTTCCACTTGCTCAGTGCCTAGCCTGTGCCTTTCAGGCCCCTCCAGTACAGGCCCTGTGACCACCCAGAAAAGCACTGACCTCAGCTTAGTTCATGTAGTAAAATATAGTAATAAAAACAGCAGCTAACACTCATGGACTTCTTTCTTGTGCCAAGTATTTTGCTAAGCACTCCACTCTTGTCTTATTTAATTTTCAGAGAAATTTCTTGAGATAGAAATTGTTATTATCTCCATTTTACAAATGGGGAAACTGAGGTTTGGAGAAGTTAAATGTCTTCCCAGAGTCACATAGCTAGGGAGAGCCAGAGTCAAGACGACCCAGGTAATCTGGTTCAAGCCCACCCTCTGAACCAGTCCCCTCTACTGCCTTATTAGCTTCTGATGGCTACGACAGCTTCACTGGTGACCCTTGCTCATGTTCATGGCAGGATGATCAGTGGAAATCCCTCGTTGGACTCAGAGCTGTCACTCATAAAGACCTGTCCTCAGGAGTTGCACACCTCCATTCTGACTCTGCACAAGTGTCCCCCAGGAATGTTCCATGCTGTGCAGCTGGTACTAATTCCCCTCTGCACAGCTTCTCCTTTCAGTATCACAGACACCCTCAGAGGTGGACAGGGTGGGCCTTTCTATATCCACTCAACAAATGGGGGAACTGGGCCTAACAGGGGTAAAGAAACTTGTCAAGGTCACTGCAAATGTTTGGTGGAGCTGGGATGCTAGCCCAGTTTTCTAAAGACAAGGCCATCTTCTATTCTATTGCTGGTGCCACAACAAAGAACTAACACAGAAAGTACATAACAAAGAAAAGGAAGGAGACTCTCTAGGGTCTTTGGTTTTTTTCCTCCTTTCACCAGAGGTCTGAAAACAGTTCTCTGGAATTCTCCCTGCTATGGTCAGAATGTTTGTGGCCCTGCAAAATTTCTGTGTTGAAATCCTAAACTGCAAGGTGATGGTATTTGGAGGTAGGGACTTGGGGAGGGGAATTAGGTCATGAGAATGGAGCCATCATTAATGGAGTTAGTGCCCTTATAAGAGGCCCTAGAGCCAGGTGTGGTGGCTCATGCTTGTGATCCCAACACTTTGGGAGGCCAAGGTGGGCGGATCATGAGGTCAAAAGATCGAGACCAACCTGGCCAACACAGTGAAACCCCATCTCTACTAAAAATACAAAAATTAGCCAGGCGTGGTGGCGGGAGCCTATAGTCCCAGCTACTCCGGAGGTTGAGGCAGGAGAATCGCTTGAACCCAGGAGGCGGAGGTTGCAGTGAGTCAAGATCGTGCCATTGCACTCCAGCCTGGCAATAGAGCGAGACTCCATCTCCAAAAAAAAAAAAAAAAAAAAGAGAGAGAAAAAGAGGCCCTAGAGAGCTAACTGACCGTTTCCATTATGTGAGAACATAGCTAGAAGGCACCATCTATGAGCCAGAAAGCAGGCCCTCACTAGGCATCAAATCTGCCTTGTTCTTGAACTTCCCAGCCTCCAGAGCTGTGAGAAATACATTTCTGTTGTTTATGAGCACCTAGTTTATGATATTTTGTTATGGCAGCCTGAATGGACTAAGACACTCCCTAATGACAGACAACCGAGAGATTCCTTCCCAGTCAAGACTCTCCCCCCGAATCATCTGTTGCTTAGGGTTATACAGCTCCCAAAATTGGCCTTGTGTTCAAAGCAAAAATATACCCCTGAGTAACACACAAGCTCCCTAATTTTTTCACTTTGAGAGAGTTCACAGTCTCATTGGGACAGAAAGGAGAACACCAGGCTAAAAGTTAGGCAAGGGGCCAGAGGTGAAGGAGACAGTTGACAGGAGATGAAGAGGACTGAAAACCACATAAAACTTCTTTATGGTTTTCCTAAAGTTCATCCCGTGGGCTATAGACAGTCTGCTGGGTTTAGGGAGTGAGATGAGGCCTCCATCTTCTGACCCTTCGTTTGGTCTTTTCTGCCTTCTCTCCCTCACACTTACCTGGACCACCACAGTGTTAAGGGATGCCAGAATCCAAGGGTGGGGATCAAGTGATAGGTGTGGGATTCATAGAGCTTTCTTGTAGGAGTGAATTCTCTGCCAGAGGCAGTCTGGGTATAAATGAGGCCAACTGCTCATTCAGAGTTATTAGAGATGATGGAATAGTCCCAAAGACAGTTCTCAACAAAGCACATCTCAGCATGGCTAGTTTATCATCACCTTACATAACCTTGGGTAGGTTGCCTATCCTCTCCAAATCCAGCTTCCTCAACAGAAAAATGAAGCTAATAAGAACACCTATCTCCATGGTATTGGTGAATCAAATGAGACAGGCTGGGTGCTGTGGCTCACAACTATAGTCCCAGCATTTTCGGAGACCAAGGCAGGAGGATTGCTTGAGGCCAAGAGTTCAAGACCAGCCTGGGCAACAAAGCAAGATCCCATCTCTACAAAAATTTAAAATACTAGCCAGGCATGGTGGTATGCAGCAGTAGTCCTAGCTACTCATGAGGCTGAGTAGAAGGATTGCTTGAGCTCGGGAGTTTGAGGATGCAGTGAGCTATGATTGTGCCACTGCCCTCCAGCCTGAGCAACAGAGGGAGACCCTCTTAAGAAAAAAAAAAAAAGATAGAGACCAATCTAAGTTCTTTGTAAACTGTAAGCCAACAGAGAGATGTCATTAGTCCTTATTCATTAATCACCTTTACCTCTAATTGGCTGTCGTACACAAAGTGGGTACCAGATTCTGCCATAAAATTGTTTTATTGGAAGAGATAAAAGGCAACACAATTAAAAAAAAAAAAAAGAAAGAAAGAAACATGTTAGCACAAGAAAGCAGTTTTGAAGAGATGGTCCTGAACTGAAGTCAACAGCAGCCTTGAAAAAGAAATGCCAAGTTCTCTAACCTTTACACCACACTTCAAAGGGCATTGGCCTCTGACTCACAGGTAACACAAATATTTTTTACTCCAATGTATTTCTTTGTTCAATATGCTCACCCCATTTTTCCCTGGGCCCTCTCTACATGCATCAATATTATGGCTCTCTTTTGAGCAGTAACCTTCAAACTTCAAGTGTGATCAAAATATCATAGGCACTTGTTTGAAATGTCAATTTCTGGGTCCCACATCCAGAAAATCTAGGGTAGACCCCACAAGTCTGCATTATGAACAAGCTCCCTGGGAGATTCACCTTTTCTTTAAGACTTACTCTGGTCTTCAAGAGAGACCTATTCTTTGAGACCCTATGCTTACTTAAGTCCCAAAAGGCATGGACAATACTTGCTTCTAAAGAGATATAAATGTTTGTCTCCAACATCCTCATGATGACTAGTTGCATAATTCTCACACCTTTTTAAGAATGAAATTCCAGCAACCTCAGCTTTCCCATGCCAAACTTTTCTGACATTCCCATGCTAGATTAAGTGACTCTCCTTTGTGGTTTCACAGCCTTCAGCCCATACCAGCACTTACAATATATTCTATGTATTGACTTTACTATTAGTCTTCCCCCACTGGAAGGAAGTTTTCCTCCTTCCTTAAGGATAAGATCTGTGCCCCCTTCTCTTGTGTTTCTACCATCTAGACCAGTGATTAGCACCAAATCAGCAGACACTAATGGAATGAAATGCAAAAAAGGGAATGAAATAGGATGGGATAGGTTGAAAACACTTTAAGAAGGGAGAAGGGAGGTGAGCCCTCTGTGATGTTCTGGTATAAGGAAGGACATCCTAGGGTGAGTCACATGACTCAGTGTGGTTAATATTCAGTAAGTGGAAGTTTTTATTCTGTCCGTGGTTTGGGGCTTTTGAGATATTTTTTCAAGGAGTGGGCATCAATAGATGTTTCTGTTAATGCTGCGGAAGGGTCGTCTAGTTTCGCATACCGATTTTGACATCTTGGGGCAGGTGTTTCAGTTGGTTAATGCCAGGGGATAGCTCACACTAAGATCATCTTTGCTTAGATAGCAGATGGTCATAAATTATATTATTCTTCACCAATATCTGGTTACCTCCCTGTAAGATTATGCTTACCCACACTGTTGAACTCCCATATGCCATGTGGCTTGCTTTGTTCATGAAATGTGGGCAGAAGTGGTCCGAGTCACTTCCGAAGGACTGGCCATGTACTTCATCTGCCTGAGTCCTGAAAAAAGGACAGTAATAGGACCTAGTAGAGCCTACAGCTGGACCCACAGTGGACATGGAATGTAGGCAGGAAGTGGACATTTGGGAGTTATTACTGCAACATAACCTGGCCTTTCCTGGCTTATGTTCCCTTATTTCCAAGCAATGGAAATGTTCATATACAATTAGTTTGCCTTTGTGACTTTAAGAAACATTACCTCTTAGGGCCTTAGTTTCAATGTCTGAAGTGAAGAGGATAACATAATGATAAAAAATATCAAACATAAATTGATTGCTTATCATGTGTCTGGCTAAGCGTTTTAGAAAAATTATCTCATTTTATCCTTATAACAACCTATGAGGTTGGTATTATTATTAGCCTCATTTTATAGACCAGGAAACAGAGGCCTCAAGAGGTTAGGAAACTTGCCCAGTGGGTAGCAAGAGTACTCAGATACTAAGAATAATTACTGATAGAATGCAAATGGCCTGACACCAGAGCCCAGCCTCCTAATCTCCATGTTGCATCAGGTCATCTCTAAGACCTCATCTGTCTGGGATACACCAAGACTCTGTGACGTCATCATGTGGTAACAACTGCCCTAGTCTTCAATTTTTAAACCAAGACCTGTTTCCACCACTGCCCTCCTCTTGAGGGGTGAAGACAACTCCTTCCTCAGCCTCTCAAGTAGCTGGGACTACAGGTATGAGCTACTGTGCCTGGCTAAGCTGGCCTCTTGAGCTTCTTTCATTCCCAAGAGACAGATCATGGAGAGAGGGCCATGGAGAATGAGAATGTCCCCTTGAAAATATTTTGGGCTTCTGTCTACCAAAAGAATGGCAGTAATAAGGAAGGACGCACGAGGGTCTGTTTGTTGCATGGTCTTTGTTGCATGGTCTTCCTGGGCACAGGATATGGGAAGTCTGGGTGTGTTCCACCAATGCTGTTCTATAAAAGGTGTAGGACTTCCCTTCCTGGAATCATTATTGTTCCTTGTTCCTGTCTTAGGGGGCTGAGGGGCACCTGTTGTGAGGCCTAGTAGGACAAAATGAACAAACCTCCCTGGGACCTGCAAATCTGAGTATAGAGACACATCATGAGCCCATCCTTACCTACCTTCCAGCAATATCCAACTCTCCCCCTGTCCACACTACTAGTGTGTACAACCTGTGCATGAGCAAATACAGAAGGAGGGCAGCCGATGCCATCAGCCACTGAGGATGAAAACTCAGCAGCTCCAGCAAAAAGATAGGGTTGAGCTGCTGTTGGGATGTATCTGAGAATTTCACTTACCTGCCTTTTCCTCGTCTTCCATTAGCAGAGTTCATGGAGATTTGGTTCCATTTTGGCATCTCTAGAAGAGTGGAGCTGAAGCACAAAAGAGACAAGACTGGGGTTCCTTTTTAGGGCCTTAGGCAATGACTTGAGTAAGCTCTTGTGATTTACTACAGGAAAGTGCTCCATCAAGAGCCACTGGTCAACAACATCAGCAGGTCAGAGAGGATCCTCCTCTGACCACCTCCCACAGTGCCAACCCTTCAGATGCTCCTGGCTATACCTTCCTTTAGGACCACTAAATTCTTACTCCATCCCCACAATTTCCTGCAGTACTCCCCACTCCCCGCAGCTGATTTTGGCCCTGACTCACTGGTGCTGACTCAACAAAGAAAAGCAGACCCCTCAGGCAGCCGGACAGTGGACCAGGGCCAGAGCCTGCAGGCGTGGGCGAGAGGGCAGGCAAGGCGGGAATCCATCAATCAGCTTGTCACCAAGTCTTTGCTGAGCCCCCCTGAAGACTTGGTCCCATGCCGAGCTACGCAGTGGGGGTCCCAGAAAAAGAAGGAGAGAAGACAGGAGCCTTTATTTTGTGGCAACTATGGATGTGGAATTGGAGCTCCTTCATTTTGAGGGTCTCCAAGCACACACAGCCTGGCCCAGCCCACCATTACTCACCAGAGGGAGCCTGAGTGCTGCCAGGAAAGGCCAGACACAGTGGAGCTTAGGGAAGGTTGGGAGGTGGCAGCCAGGAAGGATTTTGAAGCGTATTTGCAAGCTTTTGACATAAGATTCAGATAATATCAATTTTTTTAAAAGAGACCAGGTGGGGGTGGTGGTAAATGGAAATTATGGGGGGATTTTAAAGCCCCCATATCCACATCCTGGATACTGCCATTGCTACCAGCCTCCACATCTTTCCCCACAAGCCTGCTGGGTGTGGGGTACCTCCCTTGAGTTAATGCATTGTGTTTCTGAACTGTCCCTGCTAAAATGAACCTACTACGTTACTCTGAGAGTGTCTTTCTAACGCCCTTTGCATTTGCAGAGGGGGAAAAAGGACCATAGATGTGAGGGCACAGAACAGTGACTTTGGCATGAGGATTCACTTAAAATCCTAGAGCCCTAAGAATTGGACTCCTGACTCAATTACGTACCAGTTGTGTAATTCAACCTGGGGTAGTTCTCTGAGCCTTACTTTCTTCATCTTGTAAAGAGGAAGGAATAAAGCAGCAAGCTCACAGAGCATTGTGAGGACAGGCACAATTGCTAGCACATCATGGCCACTTCTGTTAGGAAATAATATACAACTGTTATTGTAAAGAAGTAAAGACAGAGTGGGGAAAAATAAGCTCATGGTCCGAGAGCACCAAGGAAAGTGTCACTCTCTCCATCTTCTTACCTTGACGGTCAAAACTCATCAAGGGCTCCCTCTGCTGTCCATTCTCTGCATTCATTTTCCTATATAGAAAGTAACACACTCATATTCCTTCGTGTGGGGCACAGAATGTGCAAATGCCCTAATTTAATCAGTGGAACTCTGTTTGCTCTTCATTAACATTATCTTTCAAAAACATTCTTTCCAGGCTGGGCAAGGTGGCTCACGCCTGTAATCCCAGCACTTTCAGGGGCCAAGGTGGGAGGATCCCCTGAGTTCAGGAATTTGAGACCAGACTGGGTAACATAGTAAGACCTTGTCTTTACTAAAAAATAAAAAAATTATAAAACAGCCGAGTGTGGTGGTATGTGCCTGTAGTCTCAGCTACGCAGGAGGGCTAAGGCAGGAGGATTGTTTGAGCCCAGGAGGGTGAAGCTGCGGTGAGCCGTGATCATGCCGCTTCACTCCAGCCTGGGAAACAGAGTGAGGCTCTGTCTCAAAAAAAAGTAAAAGAAAAAAGAGAAAGCATTCTTTCCTTTCCATTCTGTTGTTCTTCCCCTAATTGTATCCCTTTGTCTCATTCCTGGGTTGGCCCTCCCAATCACCAAAATCTGTTGCAACATGCTACTCTACATGGGTTTCTTATACTCTCTGAGGGTTTTTGTTTGTTTGTTTGTTTTTGAGACAGAGTCTCGCTCTGTCGTACAGGCTGGAGTGCAATGGCACTGTATCAGCTCACTGCAAACTCTGCCTCCCGGGTTCAAGCGATTCTCCTGCCTCAACCTCCTGAGTAGCTGGGATTACAGGCGCATACCACCACACCCAGTTAATTTTTGTATTTTTAGTAGAGACGGGGTTTCACCACGTTGGTCAGTCTGGTCTTTAACTTCTGACCTCGTGATCCCCCCGCTGCGGCCTCCCAAAGTGCTGGGATTACAGGCGTGAGCCACTGCACCTATCCTCTCTGAGGTTTAAGCTAGTAAACGGCAGAACTGAAGTTGGATAACGTAACTTCTAGGTCCAAAGCTCATCCTTTTCCCACATTATTATCCCTTTCTGAAGTGTATAATCTAGACATGACATTCAACTTATCTAAGCTTCTTTTCCTCATCTGTAAAATGGGGGAAACAATCATATTAATCCATGAGTTTGAGGGAAAGAGAAGGGGAGACAGTGCAGGGGGAGACACGCTTGCCAATAGAAAGAGTACAATAAATACTAGCTACAGTATTCAGGCATGTTCAAGTAACTCAAAGAAGTTCAGTACTGCTGGTGCTTAGAGTGGAAATAGGATGTGACAACAGATGCAGCTGGCAAGACAAGCAGGGGTCAAGTCATTAAGAGCTTTGTAAAATATGGTCCCACAGTTACCTAGGGCAGAGTTGTCATGAGGATTAAATGAGTTTATATAGTTCAAGTCCTCGGAATGCAGCCTGGCTCACAGCAAGGTGCATGTGTTAGGTATTCCTGATAAAACCCTCCCAATGCTAATCATGACTTAGAGACTAAAGAAGAGAAGCATATAAGCAGAACAGCCTTGAGTTGAAAGAATAGTTGTTTTGGGGAGGGATGTGCAAAAGACTTTTAGAAGAACATCAGGAAAGAGAAGAGCCACATCACCCCTATAATATTGGTCTTCAACCTTAACAAATTACATCATTTCATGTGTAAAGGTGTGAAGGTGAGGCATGCACCTTAGAGTGCCCACTGGACAGAAACAATGACTCTCCTCCTGGCTCCCCTCCAAGTTATGCTTCCACTGAGCATCCCATTGGCTCTGCCCGGTGGCAGTGCCATCAGGGTGTCTCCCTCCATCAGTGTAACCTTTTGACCCACCTGCCAGGGTCTGGGCTCTCACTTAGCTTCCCTCATCAGTTCACGTCTTCATTGCTCTACTCAACTACAAAGTCCAGTGTTTATAATGGTGTATTTAATACTGTCCTCCTATACTGGTTTTCCTTTTTAAAGGAAAAAAAAATTCTTGAACACCCTGAAAATGTGGCCACAGACCTAAACACTACAATTTGAGAAACACCTGATAAAGTCGCAGTCAATGAACTATACTTTAATGATACATTATCACTGAAGTTTTGCTTTTATATCTGATAATTTTTAATATAATCAACAAAAACAAAACACTAAATTCAACTTTTCTAATGAACAGATCATAGAAAATACACCCAAGTTCATCTTCACTATGTATTAGTGGGTGGTTTGTCCCAGAAGACCTATATTTATTAACTCCTTTTGGTCTTTTTTAAAAAGCTCGGTCATATTATATCAATTTAAAAAGAATTGGTATTTACTAAACTGTAATTTTACACAGGCTTGTATCCATTTTATATATGCCCTCAAAATGGATCTTCCAAACCTTACATTTAATTCTTGTCAGGCTATTTTCCTTCCTCTGGCTATGTTCTATCACCCCCTAGTGTTACATATGATGCTTACAGTCAATACATATTGACAAATTTCTCTGCTTTGTTGAAGGAATGAGTTATCTGCAGATAAGTACTTTCTTGGTTTACAGGTTAGGTTCCCCAAAAATGTATGAAAATGCATTAAGTTCCAAGGCTAAAGTGCACTATGTAAATCTTCAAAAACTAGAGGACCTATTGACTATACTGTGACACCTAGGTCAGTACACAAAACAAATAGTGAATATGGTGATATACATGCAACAATAACTATTGTATTTCCCTCTTGACATTGTTATGAATAGCCAGGCGTGGTAGCTCATGCCTGTAATCCCAGCACTTTGGAAGGCTGAGGCAGGAGGATCGCTTGAGCTCAGGAGTTTGAGACCAGCTTGGGAAACATAGTGAGACTTCGTCTCTACTAAAAATGAAAAAATTAGCCAGGCATGGTGGTGCATGCCTGTAGTCCCAGTTACTCAAAAAGCTAAGGCAGGAGGATCACTTGAGACCAGGAGTTTCAGGCTGCAGTGAACCGTGATTGTGCCACTGCACTACAGCCTGGGCAACAGAGCAAAACCCTGTCTCAAAAACAAGAGAGACATGGAATACATCAATGTTTAATGCCAATTCAGGAAACAAAATGGAACAGGCAGGCTTCAGGAGCAGAAAACAAATCACAAAGGTGTTGGTTTTTGTACAGTGTGAAAAGTCAATTTTTTAAAAAAATGATTAGCATTGGCCAGGCCCATGGTGGCTCATGCCTGTAACACTAGCACTTTGGGAGGATGAGGTAGGTGGATCACGTGAGGTCAGGAGTTGGTCACCAGCCTGACCAACATGATGAAACCACATTTCTACTAAAAATACAAAAAAAAATTAGCTGGGCATGGTGGTGCATGCCTGTAATCTGTCATTGAGAGGCTGAGACAGGAGAATCGCTTGAACCCGGGAGGCAGAGATTATAATGAGCCAAGATCACGCCATTGTACTCCAGCCTGGATGACAGAGCAAGACTCTATCTCAAAAAAAAAAAAAAAAAAAAAAAGATGATTAGCATCTATTACTGCTACCTCTTGAGTGTTGAGACATTTCTTAACATTTTGAGTTTTGCTCCACAGGGATTTCTATTATTTAGAAATTAACAAATTCACAGTTTCCATCTTATGATGATTTCAACTTGCTGGGTCATCTTGTTCATTGCCACTGATGTTCTTTTTTCCTTTTTTTTTTTTTTTTTTCATATAGGATCTGGCTCCATCGCCCAGGCTGGAGTGAAGTGGTGCGATCTCAGCTCAGCTCACTCCAACCTTTGCCTCATGGGCTCAAGCCATCCTTGCACCTCAGCCTCCCAAGTAGCTGGGACCACAGGCACATGCCACCACACCTGGCTAATTTTTCTACTTTTTGTACAGACAAGACTTCGCCATGTTGCCCAAGCTGGTTTCGAACTCCTGGGCTCAAGTAATCTGCCCACCTCGGCCTCCCAAAGTGCTGGGATTACAGGTGTGAGCCACCATACCTAGTCCCTTGATTTTCTCTAGTCAGTGTTCCTCTGAGTTCTTTAATTAATTGTTCAATTTGCACCTCAAGAATATTTTCAGAGCCATTGCCACCTACTTATCTAGTGTTTCATATCTTTATCGATGCCCCAGAATTGTTGAAAAATCTTGCACACATTTTCCATATGTTTAACAATATAAATGTCCTTCTTTGTCTCTGGTAATGCTTTTTTGCCTTTAAGTCCACACTGACAGATATTAACATAGCTTTCATTTCATGGATCATTATTTCTTAAACGCCTGTTATATCTTTTTCCATCCTTTTACTTTCAATCTTTCAGTATCTTTAAAACTTTTGTGAGTCTGTAGCCTTATATTTTATTTTTATATCTGATTCCCTATGCTTTAGGTTTTTCTTTAATCCTTATACTTTGGGTATGTAATCCAATTTGACTATATCTTTTAATTGACACACTTAGTCTATTTGTATGCAAAGTTTACTGGCACATTTACATATATAATATGTATATTATACATGTGTATATATACATGTCTACACAGGTATAGGTTATATATAATATTGTAATACATATGTAGTATGTACTATATTATAAATATATAAATATATATTACAAATATATAAATGTATTTATATATAAATGTGCCAATAATATATATGTGTGTGTGTGTATATATACACGTGTACGCAGGTATGTTTAACTCCACCTTACTAGGTACTACTTGCCTTACAAATTCCTCTCTCCTGTTTTTCAATTCTATTTCCATTGTATTGTTAGTTATATATTACTTTCTATTCTTTTCATGACTATCCCAGATTACAACATATACTAACTTTGTAGTTTGACTTCTTACAGAACAATGCAAGAATCTTCGGATATTTAACACTATTTACCCTTTCCCAATGTATATGCTGCAGTAATACATTTTTGTATCACTCCCCAAAGCTGTTGCTGCTACTATTCATGTGGTCTAAATTCACTTGTATTTACTGACACAGTTCCCGTTTGTTGACTGCCATTCCTTCCTTCATCTTCAAGTCTCATCCATGGATTCTTTACTTTCTGTGTGATGTGTGGGTGTGCTAGTGATCAATTCTGTCAGTATTTTATTGCTGGTGGTGGCGGAGGGAACTGTTTTTGTTTCACCTTCATATTGTGATGACATAATTGCTGAGTACAGAACTTGAAGCTCTTTCAAAGTATAACTCTATTGTCTTCTAGATTCTATGGTTGTTAAGAAGTTAACTGTTAGTGTTACACCTTTTCTGCTGCTTTTATGATGCTCTTTTTCTCTTTGGTATTCAGTAATACTATGACATTCTTAGGCGTTAACTTTTAAATTTTTATTTTGTGTAAGTTTACAGGGATACTTTAATCTGTGGCTTGGTATCTTGATCCAATCTCTACCAAAAACAAAAATAGTAAGCCGGGTGTAACACACGCCTGTTGGCCTAGCTACTCGGAAGGCTGAGGCCAGATCACTTGAGCCTAGAAGTCCCAGGCTGCAATGAGCTATGATCGTGCCACTGCACTCTTGCCTGGGCAACAGAGGAGACTGTCTCTAAAAAGAAAAGAACTCTTAACTAGCTCCTACGGCTTGTACACGTATTTGTTCTTTTCCTTTTTTGGTGCTTCTTTCTGGGTATTTTCTTTTGATAGAGCAAGATATCTGAAGCACAGAGCTCAAATTGGATGGTAAAGGTGATGTATCTGGAGAGACCACGTTTTCTGCCTGCTGGTTCAGCAGTAGAATGAGCTCAAAGTGATCAGAGAACTGACTCAAGATTTCAATTTAGATGGAACCAAGGTTGAACTCCCTGAGAGAAACATTACTTCCTTAGGAACTAGTACCTCTAAAGTCACCAAACTCAAAAGCAGGTCAAAAGCAGGGGAAATAAAAATGTTTTCAGTGGGTTAACTGGCAGAATTTTCAATGTAGTAGGCTCCACCTCCATCACTTGATTTCTTGACCTATCCGTTCTGGCTATGGAAGAGATAGCACTATATACTGATAGATTTAAGATATAAACTACATCTTGTAGGACAGTACCTTAATCTCTATATGGTATGGGATATCACACTGATAGATAAGGCATTCTGCAAGCCCATGAATGGTAATGCTGGCAGATATACTGTAGGTAAGAAAGACAACTCCATACCCATAATACATGTCTATCCCTGGGATGACAAACTGCTGCCCTTTGCATGATGGGAGACATCTAACGTACCCTTAGGGAATAGTGTCACATTAGCTGCTCAGCAAAGGCCTCTTTTGTTGCGGTTCTATCCACATATCCATGCTTGAAATATCCTCGTCTTCCAACCTTGAAGAAGTATCCCGTCTTCCATGCTTGTTCCTTCCAAATCTCTGGCCAGCTGGTACCAATCCATTAGCCATTTCAAGGTGATGTGAATACCTGGAGACACCACCTTTTCTGCCTGCTCATCAATCAGTGTAAGTCTCTACTTTAGGCCATCTCTTCTTGCATGCAAGGGGATATTATCTTAAGTTCTGCCCACTGGGAGGACTTCCCTTTACCACTGTCTTCCCTCTACCTCTGTCCATTTTCAGCTGATGCCAGTATAGTATGTAGTTCCATCCATAATGCACTTTTCCCTCTTCCATTAGCTGATATAACGAACTCCCCAAGAAGACAACTCATTACAGGAGAAACAGTGAGGCAGTAAGAGAATACACCTAAATATATTCCATGGGAATCTACATGCTTAAACAGCTTACTTGTATTTTCTGGATATTCTCTGGTCCAATTTTGTACAAACCGTTTCCATTTTAGAATGGAATGCTGTGGCACATATCTAATTTTATAATTTTATAGATCAGATAACATCAAGTTTATAGTAAACAGATTCAGTTGCAAAGAAAGTTGATGTTCCATGCTCAGGTATTCTACCAGGGTCGAGTAGCAAACCAGATCTAATTTTTAAATAGATAACAGATGTCAGCAGAAGAGGTCATTAATTTCAAATCCCTAGTGCACTACGATTTTTCTTTTGCAGCATCATAGAGCATCTCTGTCTGCCACTAACACCTCAAATCTACTTAGATTTGCTAGGTCATACAGAGCAAGTGCCAGAACAACTTGGGACTACAACTTGGATCTGCTGCCAAGTCTGTTCTTTCTCCAGGCTCTACTGAAAACTCTGACATCCACTCAAGTCTTACAGGTTACTCAGTAAATGGGACAGAGAAGCACACTCAAATGTGATTTATTTTGCAACCATCCTCCTCAATCCAAACGGACCCAATAAAGATTCTCTCTCTTAGTTGGGAGTAGTCTAAAGTGCAGCAACTTGTCTATCACTTTAGGTAGGAAATCCCCGATAACCTAAACACCATATTCATATCATACTAGGCATATCATTCTCAACACTTCCTGATCTCTTTAGGTCCACTTGTTATGTCATCGGTATAATGAATCAGTATCTTCCCTGAGACACCAAAATGGTCAAGATCTTTCTGGATTATATTACGGTATATGAGGCCGGGCACAGTGGCTCATGCCTGTAATCCCAGCACTTTGGGAGGCTGAGGCAGGCAGATCACCTGAGGTCAGGAGTTTGAGACCAGCCTGGTCCATGTGGTGAAACCCTGTCTCTACTAAAAATACAAAAAAATTAGTCGGGCATGGTGGTGCATGCCTGTAATCCCAGCTACTCAGGAGGCCAAGGCAGGAGAATTGCTTGAACCCAGGAGGCAGAGGTTGCAGAGCTATCACACCACTGCACTCCAGCCTGGGCAACAGAGTGAAACTCTGTCTCAAAAAAACAAAAAGGAATTAATACTGGGAAAAAAAAAAAAAAAAAAAAAATTTACCAATTCATTTAAAAATAACAATAACCCCATTACATGTTAACATCAATAACATATATGAGTTGTATATGAGTATATGAGTTGATAGCCCTGAAGTAAAACAGTGAAAGTATACTGCTGTCCCTGCAATGTGAAGATAAACTAGTTTTGACTACTTTGCAAATAGGGATGAAAGGAAAAAACACATTTGTTAGGTTAATAGTAGCGGTATGTCATGGCCAGGAGATATGTTGATTTCCTCCAATACAGATTTATACCCAGAATCATAGCGGAGGTTAGTTATGATCGTAAGATCATTATTCATGAAAATGTCAGATGTTTGGCTAAGCCATTTATCTGTGATCGACCCAGGGATTCCTTTTGTTTTACTGTGTGTAGGAGAGGCAACCCTAGAGGTTTGCATTTGATTTTCCAACCCTAATAGCCCTCCCTCCATGGGCCATGGGTCAAATAAAGCAGTTTCATCATTCTGGAAATAGGGTAAAAAACAAAGGATGGAGCCACCATTCCACATTACCCACTGTGAGATATTCAATCCAAGACATCATCTACCATCTGACCTCCATAAGCTCCTACTCTGACCAGTCAGTGGTCTCAGGTTCTCATGGGGAAGAGGTGGAGGGTACTTTGCCCCCCAACTTGTATACTCTGGCTCTGTTGTAGTGTTCTTCCATGAGTTGAAGGACAAAATCCAAGAGGCATTACCTTCTAGTAAGATGGTTTATAAAAGAGTAAGTAGTACAAATACACTCTAAATGGTAATTCAAGCTTGACATGAAGAACATTTGCCCTCCTAAAATTATGGATAATCTCTAATTCCCTGTTAGAGATTTATTTCTCCTCTGTCATCTGTAGTCTTGGTGGGACTGCCAACTAAGGCGCCAAGGGATAGAAGTGCGGCCCCCAACTAGGCCACTGGACTCTTCTGTTCAGGTTTTTGACTCCTGAATAGTGTCAAGACAAAACAGACCAGAAGCTCAGCTCCCCACTGGGGATTTTTTAAGGGGATTGTCTTTCACTCATCCCTTTGGTATCTGTGAGAACGCCCTATTTTCTTCCCCTTATAAACCTGATCCTTTAGATTTTTTTCAATCCTGTGAAGCACTCTATTACCCTCCAATAAACACTTTTCTGCTTTAGTTACCTGCAGTCAGTCTTTATTGCATGCAACCAAACACTCCGGCTGGGATAGGAATTGGGGCAGTGTTGTGATCCTGACAGCAGGAGGCATGCACTTTTCCCAAAGCTTAATGATCTTGCCTTCGTTTAACTCAGCTCCTGTGTCATTTGATCCAAATTCTCTAAAGGTAATTGATTGGTTCCATTTACTCTATCAATCAACTGAGCCTACTGAGAGTGTTCAGTTATGAGAAACAGAGTACCAAAGGCTAGATGACAGAAGTTATTTTTATGTTTGGTTTTTTTTTTTTTTAAAGACAGTCTCACTCCCTCACCCAGGCTGGAGTGCAGTGAAGCGATCTCAGCTCACTGCAACCTCCACCTCCCGAGTTCAAGTGATTCTCCTGCCTCAGCCTCCTGAGTAGCTGCGATTACAGGTGTGTGCCACCACGCCTGGCTAATTATTTTATTTTTTTAATAGAGACGGGATTTCACCATGTTGGTCAGGCTGGTCACAAACTCCTGACCTCACCTGATCCACCTGCCTCAGCCTCTCAAAAAGTGCTGGGATTACAGGCGGGAGCCACCACACCCGGCTAATTATTTTATTTTTCTTTTTTTCTTTTTCTTTTTTTTTTTTTTTTTTTTTTTTTTTTTGAGACGGAGTCTCGCTCTGTCGCCCAAGCTGGAGTGCAGTGGCGCGATCCTGGCTCACAGCAAGCTCCGCCTCCTGGGTTCACGCCATTCTCCTGCCTCAGCCTCCCGAGTAGCTGGAACTACAGGCGCCCGCCACCGCGCCCGGCTCATTTTTTGTATTTTTAGTAGAGACGGGGTTTCACCATGGTCTCGATCTCCTGACCTTGTGATCCGCCCGCCTCGGCCTCCCAAAGTGCTGGGATTACAGGCGTGAGCCACCGCGCCCAGACATGATTATGATGGAATCTCTAATGCATTCTACATGCCTCTCTTTCCTTACATGCAATTCCAAAGATGCCCCAAAGTATCACATGTGGAACCAAAAATCTCTTCACTAATCAACCCAAATTCCCAATTAGCTACCATACCAAGATGCGATACCTTTGTAAGCTGCTTCTCAATCAGAGACTAGTGATGACAATCCTCACAATTCTGCAAAATATGGAGAGTTGACTGGCCCAAGAATAGGCAAAACTTCATGTATCAAAAGGACTAGATAATCTGATCATCAGAAAAGTATCAAGACCAGCTAACAGACATAGGAAGTATGATGTCAGTAAAGGGAGAATATGAACAAGTCACTAAACACCAAGTAACAGGCAAAATGAAGAGACAGTAGAATATTTATATTCTTGGGACCATAAAATTGAAATGAGCCAAGACAAAAGTTGGAATATGACACAGATGGCTCAACACACCCCTTTCAAGAGTACCAGCAATTGTGCTTCCTCTGAATGCCTAAGACATTATAATCAGACAGTTTTACAAATACTTAGTAAGTAGGCTGGGGGCAGTGGCTCATGCCTGTAATCTCAGCACTTTATGCCAAGGTAGGCACATCACTTGAGTCCAGGAGTTCAAGACCAGCCTGGACAACCTGGCAAAACCCCGTCTCTACAAAAAAATATAAAAAAAATTAGCCGGGCGTGGTGGCACCTGCCTGTAGTCCCAGTTACTCAGGAGGCTGAGGTGGAAGGATCACTTGAGCCTGGGAGGCAGAAGTTGCTGTGAGCCCAGATCATGCCACTGCACTCCAACCTGGGTGACAGTGAGAGCCCGTCTAAATTAACCACCAAAAAAGTAAACTAATAGGAGATGGGGACCACAAAATGGTCAGAGCTTTCAGGACATTTAAAATCTCCTCTCTAGTACCATCCATTTATTTATTAAATCATAAAATAACAGAGGACCCATTTTATCCCAGACCCTATTATGGGGACTAGATTGCACAAAGTGCCATAATTCTGTATCTACACCCTTTGTAATGTGTAGCTTGTTGCATCAAGAAATGAGTGTATTTTCTTACTCCTTAAATCTGGATTTGCCTTGAGACCGACTTCTTTGCACTATAATGCAGAACAAGTAATGATGTGTGAACTTCAATTACCCTGCCACTGAACTGTGAGCCAACCCAGGCTAGCTGCTGAATGACAGACACATGACCCAGTCACACTTACTGCTCCAAACGCCAGCCAACTACCAGCCAGATATGAGGCCATCCTAGACCAATCAGATCCCCACCGACCTAACAGCTGACCACAGATGCAAGAGCAAGCCAAGCCCAGAATGACTCAGATTATCAGAATGACTTTTGAGTAATATTAATGCTTATTGTTTTCAGTTCTTGAGTTCTGAGGTGGTTTGGATTTTGCAGTAGCTAATACAAGAGGACATAAAGAACGAAACCTAGTCCCTACCCACAAGGACTGCACAATGACAACCTATTGAAGTTGAAAATCTTCAAGATCCGGCCGGGCGCGGTGGCTCAAGCCTGTAATATCAGCACTTTGGGAGGCCGAGACGGG
>NW_012107586.1:1335654-1337373 GCF_000951045.1 Mandrillus leucophaeus | reverse complement strand
GGGCGTGGTGGCGCACACCTGTAATCCCAGCTACTCGGGAGGCTGAGGCAGGAGAATCGCTTGAACTCAGGAGGCGGGCGGAGGTTGCAGTGGGCCAAGATCATGATATTGCACTCCAGCTTGGCGACACAGCAAGACTCTGTCTCGGGAAAAAAAGACTCTTGTCTCGGGGGAAAAAAAAAAAGAGTAAAGTTCAGGAGAGGATTAAATAATTCCTCCAAGGGCACACAGCCAGTATAGCAGAACAACCAAATAACTCCTACTTCTGACTCTAGAATCCACATTCTTTTTTTTTTTCTTTGAGATGGAGTCTTGCTCTGTAGCCCAGGCTGGAGTGCAGTGGCATGATCCCGGCTCACACCATTCTCCTGCCTCAGCCTCCATTCTTAACCATTATGCTGGAGACAGTTCTTGTCCTTTCCAACTGTTGTTTGTGTTCCCGAATAAATTTGAAAAATATTTTGCACAGCTCTGGGGGTTAAAAAGAAAAATTAGCGTTCTGATTGGAATTGGCAATGTATATATACATAATTAGGAGGAAATAACACTTTCACCATAGTTGTGTCTAGCTCAAAGAGTTTATAATTAAGCTTAATTAAGCATACTGTTTCCCCTGTTATACTGGGACTTGAGGATGGTGATCAGGTCCTGTCCATACTGCACGGAGTGGTCAACACAGGTTGGTTTAATGAAGAGTCTCTACCCTCAACCAAGCCCCCGCTTCATTAAGTGAACCCATGTGGGTCTCTGTGTCAACCATACCACCCACTCTCCAGACACTACTCTGCTCTCAAGGTTCCTGACATACAGGGTTGACTGTGGCATGACATTAACTTTACCCTCAATTTATCTCGATGTACCCCAAAGCATATAAACAATGTTTCCATTCCCTGTTGATGAATTCTGACCTGAAGTGCTATCAACAAAATGGCTTTTAGTTTCCCAGAGGAAGACAGCCAACAGTAAAAACGCTGTACAGATTGCTTGGTTCTAGTTGCTACATTCCCAAGTTGATGTATTATTTCCAATCTTAATTGAACAGATCCTCCCCAAATCCCTTCAGTCCCAGTTCTCCACACCTCACCTATTGCTGACAAAATGAAGCTCAAGCTTACCCATGTCTCAACTTCATACCCAAAACTTGGAATTAGACGTGCTTCTGTATTGGCTATCTGTACATTTATCACAGCCACCCGCATAGTTAGGATACAATGAAATGGCCTGGTGAAAAACACAAGCCTAACTTACTTTTTATATCACAACACAATGTTCAATTAAATGACTTAAGAGTCAAACGCTCAGAAAACCACTGTGAAAACAAGCCAGGGGATGAAGTTGCTTAAATAACAAAATGAAGGTGGGCATCTTTAGTATGGAAAGAGGCAGGTAAGGAATACTCTTGAGCCCATAAAATAGAAGGCAGACTAGTACAGCAGGAAAACACAGACTAGGGGTCAGAAACCTGATTTTCAGCCCTACCTACATCACCTGCCTCCCTAACATCTTGGGAAAATCACTACTTCCTTAGATATAAAAATATTTATCTCAACACTTTCACTGGTCTGTAAACTGTCCGCTGCCCTTTCCTCTTTAACTGTCATAACAAAGCAATCAATACATGGCTGGTTGAGGCGGTTTACAAAATCCCAGCACTTTCGGAGGCCAAGGCTGACATACCACTTGAGCCCGGGAGTTCGAGACCAGCCTGGTCAACATGGC
>NW_012107586.1:1332307-1334209 GCF_000951045.1 Mandrillus leucophaeus | reverse complement strand
ACCTCTATGTACTATGTGAATGGGTTCTTTTGCCTACTGGTTGGGCTTGGTCACTGGAGAACAGTAGCAGATAAGAAGAGAGAATGAGGATGGGATATTTATCCCCTTGGGTCACTCTGCATGGCCATATTTCATTGGTTGAATCACTTTAAGGTCACTCTTTCCACAGGGCTTTCCTTAACAATTTCCAGTAACTACTCACTCTCCTCCCTTTCAGGCCACTCTACTATCTCCTATGGCTTTTCCAACGTACTGTACACACTTTTGTAAATGTCTTTATAAAAACCTTGTATTTTTGTAATTTGAATGTGTCATCTGTTCCCTGCTAGGACACTGACATATTACCCAATCAGGGAAATAGTTAGGGAGTCTGGGAGGAGTTCAGGTATACCACAAATAATGTTGTCATAAAAAGAAACTTTAGTTGTTGATATGGTCTGGATCTGTGTCCCGACTCAAATCTCATGTTCAATTGAAATCTCCAACTTTGGAGATTGGGCCTGGTGGGAGGTAAATGGATCATGGGGACGGTTTCTCATGGTTTAGCACCATCCCGCTAGTGCTGTTCTTGTGAGAGTTCTCACAAGATATGGTTGTTTTTAGTGTGTAGTACCACCTCCTACCCACCCCCCCAGCCCCCACTCTTCCTCCTGCTCTAGGCTCCAGCCATGTGAAGATTCCTGATCTGGCTTTGCCTACCACAGTAAGTAAAAGCTCCCTGAGGCCTCCCCAGTCATGCCGCCTGTGTACTCCATGAAACTGTAAGCCAATTAAATCTTTCTTTATAAATTATCCAGTCTCAGGTATTTCTTTATAGCAGTACAAGAATGGACCAATACAGTTGTATATAAAAGTGTTGGCTGGGTGTGGTGGCTCATGCCTGTAATCTTGACACTCTGCGAGGCCAAGGCGGGCGGATCACTTGAAGTCAGGAGTTCGAGACCAGCCTGGCCAAGATGGTGAAACCCCGTCTCTATAGAAAAATTAGCCGGGCATGGTGCCACATGCTTGTAATCCCAGCTACTCAGGAGGCTGAGGAGGAAGATCACTTGAACCCAGGACGCAGAGGTTATAACAAGCCGAGATCACACCACTGCATTCCAGCCTGGGCGAGAGTGAGACTCCATCTCAAACAAACAAAAAAAAGTGTTACCTTTTGCTTGCATGCTCCAAACTCCAGCTTACTCTAGTCTAGTGGGTGTAGACAATAAATCATGTAGTTGTAGATCCATGTGGTTGGTCTCCTACTTTTTTCATTGATTATTGCCTGGAAGGAACCACGGGGCACACAGATAGAAACTCGTTCTTCTAATGTTCTTATAAATGGGCCTAAGATGCAAGTGATGTTGGCATCTTGCTGCTTATAGCAATCTCCTAGTCACTGGAGGTCCCAACCTTCTATATCTAGAAAAACTGGGTGCAGCCAACTCAATGGGAGAGCAGAACAGAGAAGCAATAAGAACCAGCTCTCAGCCACCAGGAATTAAATCTGTCCTCAGTTCTTGTGGTTTCTATTTTTTCAGAATGGCTTTTTCTATCTCTAGTCAGTGCCCTCTAACTAAGCAAATGGCACCATCCTTTTCCCACAGTGCTTGGAACAATCCTTTTATGGTTCCTGTGTAAATGCAGCCAATACATCTCATTTTCTCTATGACCTGAAGTAAGCCAGAGACTAACCAACCAAAAATTACACGAAATTACTTAAGTGAAGCCCCTGGGAAAACAGGGCATTACTTGACCCTTAGCACAAATGTGCTAGAATTTAACCCATGACAAACAGGTCCACACGACAACTTCCCATAGACAATATAAACAGCAAAGGCAGATCCGATGGAAAAGAGGAAAATAAGCCTTTCTTGGAATTTCTAAGATTCAAGAGATTTGAACCTCAAGAGTGTTTCA
>NW_012107586.1:1324482-1326502 GCF_000951045.1 Mandrillus leucophaeus | reverse complement strand
ATTTATCTCAACACTTTCACTGGTCTGTAAACTGTCCGCTGCCCTTTCCTCTTTAACTGTCATAAAAAAGCAATCAATACATGGCTGGTTGAGGCGGTTTACAAAATCCCAGCACTTTCGGAGGCCAAGGCTGACATACCACTTGAGCCCGGGAGTTCGAGACCAGCCTGGTCAACATGGCGAAAGCCTGTCTCTACTAAAAATACAAACACTAGCTGGGCTTAGTGGCATAAGCCTGTAATCCCAGCTACTTCGGAGGCTGAGGCATGAGAAGTGCTTGAACCTGGGAGGTGGAGGCTGCAGTGAGCTGAGATTGTGCCATTGCACTTCAGCCTGGGTGACAGTGAGACTGTCTCAGAAAACAATCAAAAAGCAGTACTTCATTTATTACAAAAATTGAGTAGTTTTCCATGCCTAATCATGTTCAAAGGCAACATACCAGCTTTGTTAAGACTCCAAATTAGTAATCCAAACACCCATCATCTACTCCATTCTACTACCACGAATTATACAGGAAACTGAAGCACAGAGGTTGTTACTTAACCCAGGTCACACAACTACCTAGGCAGTTTGGCTAAGTTGGTGTTCTTAACCACAGCATTAGGCCATCTAATGCTCACTCAGTTCCCTATGCTTATGTGAAATCCTGGTCACTCACCTGGAGATCCTACGGAGAGCTTCTCCAGGAGATTCACCTGGAGAGCTGCGTCACGCCTATGAAGCCTGAAAATCCTGACTTGTCACTCCTGGTCCTACCCCTACTGACCTACAGTACTTGCTTCACAGTACAAAATCAGTAGTACCACTTTGTGACACAAATGAGATCCAAAGATGACCAGTTACTGCTATGGATCTAGCAAACGCTTGACCCAGTTAAGTATTCTTCTAGGGTAGTTATGTTTCTGCCAGAGGCAATGCAGGAGGTAAAGGTCAAGGGAGACATCTGTGCAAAAGCCAGTAATGGGCAAAAAAAAAAGTTATAGAAGATAGGGGTCAGCCCAAGTGAAACAAAGGTTTTTACTTTGTCCTAAAGATGAAGTAAATCCACATTCTTACCGAATTAAATTTGCATCCTTAAAGGATTACTGACTCTGGAACAGACAAAAGACATACCAATTAGGAGGACTGAGAAGTCCATACCACAGATGGTTGAGAAGTTAGACTAAATTGGCAGTGAATTAAGTGCATAAAAGTGTCAAAGACAGACCTAAAATAACTCGAATTCCTCCAAGGCAATTCACTTTGTTACTACAACCATCTGTCAATCTGAAATCAATCCTACAAATCCTTATGTGCAAACTAAAAACTGGAGAATTGCAGACGTTTGCAACATTTAATGTGAAATTAGTTTCATACTGTTTCCTGAAGATGCTGACACAGTGTAGGCCAAATGAAACATCATAGAAGAGGCAGTATATGTATATCCTTCAGTATATCTTTTACCTTCAGAAATTTTTTTGGGGGGGACAGAGTGTTGTCCAGGCTAAAGTGCAGTGGCACAATCCTGGCTCACTGCAACCTCCCCCTCCTAGGTTCAAGTGATTCTTGTGCCTGAGCCTCCCAAGTAGCTAGGATTACAGGCATGTGCCACCATACCAAGCTATTTTTTATATTTTTCGTCAAGACGGGTTTTCGCTATGTTGTCCACACTGGTCTCAATCTCCTGGCCTCAAGTAATCCACCTGCCTCAGTCACCCAAAGTGCTGGGATTTCAGGCATGAGTCACCACACCCAGCCTAAACAAATTTTATAAAAATACTGGACTGTAAGGCTGGGCTTGGTGGCTCACGCCTGTAATCCCAGCACTCTGGGAGGCCGAGGCAGATGGATCACTTGAGGTCAGTTCAAGGCCAGCCTGGCCAATGTGGCGAAAACCTCATCTCTACTCAAAATACAAAAATTAGCTGGGCATGGTGGTGCGTGACTGTAATCCCAGCTACTCGGGAGGCTGAGGCAGGACAATCGCTTGAACCTAAGAGGTGGAGGTTGCAGTGGGCCAAGATCAGTACACTGCACTCCA
>NW_012107586.1:1318344-1324237 GCF_000951045.1 Mandrillus leucophaeus | reverse complement strand
GTGACAGCGGAAGTGGTACTGGAAAGAAAGATTCAGTTTCCAACATAATTAAGCATGTTAACATAGAAAATGGCAAATAAGTAAATCTGCCTCGTTTTTGTGGTGAAGTCTCTTCCCAAATTTTCCCGGAAAGAATTATACTGAGATAGACTGCTCTACCAATACTTTGCTGCAGTCGATCCAAACATCTAACCAACATTAGATTACTCCCCCGAAATGAGTGGCTTCTAAACTACATGATGGCATCCTTTAAGAGCCATGTCTTCAGGATCTTGCAGAATTAGACATGCAATCACATGCACCTGATTTCTCAACCAGTTTTTTTTTTTTTTTTTTTTAGGAACTCAGTTGTGGACAAGCAAGCTTTAACTCCCCCTACCCCACCCCACAAAACAGAAATGGTTCTAAGAGGCTGACCCAAACTTATTAAAAGGGAATGGACAGATTACAAGAAATGAATAAATTACAAGATGGTACAGTGAGAACAATGAATAAGGAAATAGAGTGGACACTAAAGTGCCTTTGGGAAAGACAGCTACTGAAATGACTACAAAAGTTTTACCACAAAATTCAGGAACTATACCTGAAAATCACCATCCTATATGGTGAGTATATAAATGCGAATTAACTTTCCTATCAGAACCAAGAAAGCACTCTAGTTCCCATTTTCCATTCTGCCCTAATAAAACCCCCAAGGGGTGTGTGTGTGTGTGTGTATATATATGTATGTATTTCAACATTTTCCACTTTGGTTTAAGTTTAAATTGACTGAAACTTAAAATCCCATTCTTTAATTACACTAGCCATATATGTGCTTAAAGTATTCGACAACACAGGTCTGGACACTGGTTTGTAGTGTAGTGTTTGTAGTATCGCCCTGTCAAGTGATACTGAGTTGCAGATTCACAAACCTGCAGGAGTCTAACACTGTTCAGAAAGACGAAATTGCGGTGGTCCTGATGGCCTCAAGTTTCCAAATACAGTTTTGAACTAATTGACCTCTTCACCTATTTTTGTCAAAACTTGCAATGCACATCAACGTTCAGCAGATTCAGCCCCACTAACGGACCTGCACAGTATCATGACAATGTTCACAACTATGTGCCCAGTGACCATCTAATTCTAAAGCAGTCTGTGAAATAGATTTCCGACTTCTATTTTGGTAGTTTTGGTAGTTTTGTGTTTACTCTTTCAGTAACTGAAAATAAATCACCACAAAAGAATCCTGAAAATACAAGGGCATCCTTATTCTCTCCGTCCTGAGAAAGTGTTAACACGAGTCCATCCAGCAACAACCTGGAATGTGGGCCTATGTGGCCCACACACTTCGAAATACAAGGACAAGGAAACAGACTCACTTGTATGTCCAGGCACCGCCGGCCACTGTCTTCATGCAGGAACCACAGTGCCAGATCCCCACAGCTCGTCTCTTCATCTTGGTCTATAAGAGAGAACAAATTTTCACCATGAACCAAGTATTTTATCTTACAAGCATCCAGAAGTCTAAATTTGGATTCACCTTATTGTCAAGGATGTGAAAGCCTTCCTTCCTCCCTCAAAAACAAAAACAAGGATTGCTGTAATGTAGTATTTTGCACATAAACATTCAAACCTTTATCAAACAAAAATCGCAGAACAAGTAGAATAGTATTAGATGGACAGACTAGGTATCTTGGGGGTTGGTACAGAAACATCAGTAGACAAAACTGATGGAATCATTTCCCACAAAGCAGGTTTGGCTTAGGCTGGGGGCGCTCTGTCAAATGATTATTTTACCCATTAACTTTTAAGTGGTTTTCTTTAAATGAAAAACGTTTCACAAAATCTAAAGTTACCATCAACACTTTTATCTTAAAACTCATGATCAACGAACGGCACGAGTAATTCTAACTGCTCACGAGCACACGGCTTACAAAATACCTTGAAGTCAGACCTCACTTGGGTAAGAAACCTGTCCTCCCTCTCCCCTCACCAGACTTTGCCTTACTTACTTTGCCACAGAAAGAGCAAGTGTACTTGGCGTGCTGGCTGATTTCAATTTTCTTCACCATTTTCCGGAGGGAGGCCCCATAGCGCGTCCCGTATTTACCGACGATCCCGACTTTCTTGGTACGTTTGGCCTGTTTAGAGTGAAGGGAGAAACCAGTGATAGTTAGACCTGGAACCCAGGCAGGCCCCGGAGCCTCCACACACCGTTCCTCCACCTCACTGACGGGTGACCGACATGTGAATTACATGTGACCTAGTTTTCCCTAAATTCAACCCAACAAAACCAGCGCCCAGGGCTCGCCGCGCGCTCCGAACGCCCGGCGTTAACCCGGCCGGAGCGCGCCAGGACCAGCCAAGGCGCCTCGCTCCTCCGCTGTGGGGCAGCGTCCGACAGTGGTGTCTCCTGCGAAGGCATGGAGACAGGAGAGAACACGGGGCAAGGCAGGTGAGGAGACCGGTACGGGAGAAGAAAACAAGGACAGATGCAGGCAGATAGAGACCTAGGCCGCACAGAGAACCGCACTCACCATGTCCTCGCGAACTAGGTCCGAGCCCAGAGAGGAAGAAATGCGGTGCGCAGGCGCGGTATTAGGCAGACGAGCGGAAGTGGCTGGTGGAGGCCTAGCTAGGAACTGAGCTCTATGGTTCGGACGTTTTCCGGCGACCTCCTGAGAAATGTTTGCAATTGTAAGGTGTCTCTCTCACCCAGGTTTACCCGGATTCGCAAACTATGGCGACAAACAACCATAGCAGAAGCACGTCCAGATTATTTCAGATATATTACAAAATCCTGCAAAGGTACGAGTTCCTCCATTCGATGCACAGCGCTTGGCTTGGAGAAGTGCATAAATCTTACCTCTGTGGGGCTGGGCGCAGTGGCTCACGCCTTAATTCTAACACTTTGAGAGGCGGGGCGGATCAGGAGTTCGAGACCAGCCTGGTCAGCAGGATGAAACCCCCGTCTCTATTCCAAATCTCATTTCTTTCCCTGCTGCATTATACTCTCTAAAAGTGGCTGACTGCAGGATGCTAGCGACAGTAGTGACTAAAATCCGAAGTTCCACTCCCAGAACAAGTTGCAGGCCAGCAGCAGACAATCGTATAGCCACATTAAGAAGTTAGATAGTTCAAACTGATCAGAGTTCTGAAGGAAAGGACGATGGTTCCGCCCGCGACTAATTCAGAAGAGCCTGGCGTTCCCTGAGGAAAGTCTGAAATTGGAAGGCTGGGGAAAAGTTAACAGTCACCTTGGAGTTTTGTGTTCCAGCTGCTCCATCTCAGTGCGGATGGCCCGCCTTCCACTTCATCTCAGAACCCACTCCCATGGCCCCACACTAGGCTGTTAGGCAGCTTCCTGGTCCAGGCCTGAACCCTTAAACTCTAACATCTTAACCTCTACCCACCATCAATTCTCTGTCCCTCCAGGTCTCTCAAAGGGGTCAGCAGGGAAGAACTGGATTTCTCGTTGAGGCCCGGGGTGGGGAGGGTGTGTTCTGAGACTAGACACATGATTTTCTTTCTTTATGTAGAACACACACTAGGAAGTTTGGCTGCCTTTTTTCAGGGGATGGCTAATCCAGAGGATAAGAAGCTCAGAAAAATACTGGAATAAGACTGTAAGAGAGAATCCATGATTTGAGGACCAAGAAAGACCATGAGAGCTGAAAGGCATTGTGTGGCCCTAATTCCAATCAGAACTCTGCTAACAAGTAGCTTCCGTTCCCGAAGCTTAATATTAACAATATTAACTGTCTCAAATAATTTTGCACCTGTTCACTTTTCCTCACAATTATATTAAAATCAACTTGCATACCTGGGCTGAGGTGAGAAGATCACTTGAGCCTGGGAGGTTGAGGCTGCGCTAAGCTGTCATTACACCACTGCAGTCCAGCCTGGGCAAGAGTGAGAGCCTGTCTCAAAAAATATATATAAATCAAATCACAGCAACTTGTAGACAGCTATGCACTTCATATGGTTACAATTGTTGGAAGGTAACACACGGTAGGCACTGAGTATTTTATATGGATGTGCTCATTTAATTTTCCATTATCCTTTATGATAGGAATGATTATCTTCATTACTAAGAAAAAGAGAGGAAGTCTCATGTAATGATTAGGAACTTAGAGGCTCTGGATTCAGTCTGGGTTCAAAACAACTATTTACCAGCTGTGGGACCTCTGACAAGTTATTATATTCTTTCTTTTTTCTGTTTTTTTGTTTTTTGTTTTTTATTTTTGAGACAGAGTCTCTCTTGCAAAGGATTCTTTGAGGCCAGGAGTTCTAGGCACCCCGGACAATATAGCAAGACCCCATCTCCACAAAAAGTAAAAATAATAAGCCAGGTATGGTGGCACACACCTGTGGTTCTAGCTGCTCAGGAGGCTGAAATGTGAGGATTGCTTTAGCCCAGGAGTTCAGAGGTTACAGTGAGCTATGATCACACCATTGCACTCCAACCTGGACAATAGAGTGAGATCCTTTCTCAAAACAAAAAAAAAAAAAGAAAAAAGCAACTCAATCTCAGGGAAGTTAAGAATCTTGCTCAATGTCACACAGCAATTAAAACTCAAATCCGGTCTGTCTGACCCCAAAGTTAGTTCTCCTAATTGCTGGCTTGTACTACTCTAAATCATAATATTTAGTGCACTGAAAAAGCACATTATGAAAAATGTGCTTTTTCAAGTATGAAAAAACAGACTTGAATTAGAATCAGGTCCCTGGCACTCGGTCTGGGCCAGGCTCTGTAACTACCTTGTGGTTTGACTTTAGGTAAGCCATAAGCCACAGTCCCCACATGAAGAACCACCTCCCCACCTCCCAGCAACCACCATCTTTATTTACAAGGAGCTGGACCAGGTGGTGTCCAAGGTCCTGTCCCGTTCTTCCCTCCCATGATTCCAGGAAGAGCTTCCAGACTTTGAGTGCCACTGGGGCAGTGACCTACCATGTGCTTTATGTCATCACATCTTGCACATGTTTGTGGAAAAAGGGTAGTAGTCTCTTTATCCTCCCCAATCTGTTATTCCAACTCTGGCTGTGTAAATTCAAGGAGGAGAAAAAGCAAAAAAGTAGTGGATAGTGGAAATAGTTAAATTGATTTTTGCATACATTTTTGAATTTTCTAATTATCTTTTATAATAAGCATGTGTTTCTTTTATAATCTAAAAAACTCCCATTAAAAAAAATCCAAACATCTCCAGTAACAACGAATATACCTACCGCCCCAGATCTCAGGGTTTGTTTTTATTTGTTTTGTTTTGTTTTGTTTTGAGACAGGGTCTTGCTCTGTCCCCCAGGCTGATGTGCAGTGGTGTGATCACAGCTCACTATAGCCTTGACCTCCCCAGGCTCAAGCAATCCTTTCACCTCAGTCTCCTGAATAGTGCTCAGATAATTTTTTTATTTTTGTAGAGACGGTCTCGCCATGTCGCCCAGGCTGGTCTGGAATTCCTGAGTTCAAGCAATCCTCCAGCCTCAGTCTTCCAGAGTGCTGGAATTACAGGCATGAGCCACTATGCCTGGACCCCAGATCTTGGTTTATAATATCATTCTTTAATGAAAGGAACCAGGACCCCTTAGAGAAGTGACTCATTCTAGGACTGCAGCAGGAAATATACAAGGTGAGCCTGCAGTATCTTGTAGTGCCAGAAAGTAAGGAAATGTTCAGAAAACCCTACACTGATGGAGATATGTCAGAGAGACATAGGAGTCAACTGAAAGAACTCCGAATAGCCAAAGCTAGAAATTTTTGAGCAATAAATAAAGTAGTATTGATTTATAACCCAAGTGTAAAATAAATATCCATGGGTCCACGTGGGTATAAATAAATGATAGACTAAATAAATAAATGAAGGACAAGAGGCAATTCTCTTTTGCAGAAGAATTTTTTTTTTTTTTTTTTTTT
>NW_012107586.1:1294165-1316379 GCF_000951045.1 Mandrillus leucophaeus | reverse complement strand
GCTGGGATTACAGGCGTGAGCCACCGCGCCCAGCCCTCTTTCTGCCTTTTCAATCCTGTCTCCTCTTCTGCCATACTCAAGGAACTACAGAAGATCTGCCTTCTCCTTTCCCTTAAAAATATGCCCATCTCTTTTCTCCTTAATTTCTCTAGCTTGAACACAATGAAACCACTACAGTCATGGTAACTGCTACTTGAGGCCCACAAAGGGAGTGAGACGTGCTGCAGATGTTTCGCTTCCACTACAGGCCTCATGCACCCTCTGCCCCCATAGGTTAGGGTGGAAGATGTCAAGGGGCCAAGGGAACAAGTCCCTCTTCCTTCAGAAGGGAAATGCACTGCATTTTGGGGTTGTCTGGAAAGCTCTCCACCTAAACAATGCCTGCCTCCAGAAAACTATAAATTAAAACAAAAACATATCCATATTGGTACAAACAAAGGAAACTAGTGGAAGGAATCTTAAACACTCACCACAGTTCTCCCTTTTCAGTCTGTGCCTCTTGGCCAAGCAGGATGGTGCTCAATTGACCTGGGGAGTGGGTGAGTCAGCTTCATGCTGGGGCAGTCCAGGCAGAGCTGAGGTGAGCCATCCTGGGCTGGCGCTAGTTAGCAAATGTGCTGCCTCCCCCACGCCCTCCGCTGCAGAGCCTCCTACGTCTCTGGCCTTCAGGGGGTCTGAAAGAGAGAGCAAGAGAAGAGGGAATGCATGAGTAGGAATGCAATAAGCAGCTGAAAATGAGACACTCCATAATAGGAGGAAATTGTTCATGTTCAGAGCAATTTTGTCAAAACTGAACAATTCTCTTTAAATAGCAGGCTTGAGGATGTACAAATAGCACTCATGAAATCAGCTCTGAGTGACTTCAGAGAATTGGCCCTCTCCTAAAGTCTCAATTTGTCTTATCTGTGGGCTCATAAATTTCCATCCCTATTAGAGGACATCCGGTGTAGAGAATGTTAACTGTAATGTGTCCCCATAAAAAACTCAGTAAAAATCACTGCTGATTCACCTCTGCTCTTAAGGAGCCCTCAACATTCACTGTTTGCCTTTAGAAAAATAAGTAAGTTGGCCGGGCGCGGTGGCTCAAGCCTGTAATCCTAGCACTTTGGGAGGCCGAGGCGGGTGGATCACGAGGTCAGGAGATCGAGAGCATCCTGGCCAACGTGGTGAAACTCCATCTCTACTAAAAAAAAAATACAAAAAATTAGCCAGGTGTGGTGCCGGGCGCCTGTAGTCCCAGCTACTCAGGAGGCTGAGGCAGGAGAATGGCGTGAACCCAGGAGGCGGAGCTTGCAGTGAGCTGAGATTGCGCCACTGCACTCCAGCCTGGGTGACAGAGCAAGACTCTGTCTCAAAATAAATAAATAAAAATAAATAAAAATAAATAAGTTAAAAGTTGCTTCCAGAGAGGAGTTCTTGTAGCTATTAACCAGTTCTCTTGAGGCATATGGAACATTTTATTCTTGAAAGAAATCTGAGGTGCAAGCGTCATTCCAGATTCTTCTTGTGCTGGAGACAGAAAGGATTTATCGGGGCATTTTTCTTTCACTTCGTGCCTCAAGAGAGCCTGCTCTCCACAAAGGCCCTGGTGGCCACAGACCGGAGTGGGGCCCATACAGCATTGTTGAGAGCCCTGTGAGCCCAGAGCCACAGGTAAGAGCTGACCCAGCAGGAGAGGTGAGGCCCTCCAAGGCAGTCCTGGATGCCCCGCAAAAATAAGAGTGTGGGAAATTGACTTAGGCAACCCTCCATTCCTTTCCTCCTTCTCGCCTCAAATTCCGTTTAAACTCGTTCTAGTTATTAATGGACCCGTCACAGAGCATTTACACAGGAAGTGCACGTGTAAAGACTGGAGTAGTCACTTGGCAACTCTTAAGTGGGATAAGATATGTTAAAAGAAAAACCTTCAACAAATTAAATTTAATAGAGTTTAATTAAGCCAAGAATGATTTGTGAATTGGACAGGCCCCACAACCAGAGAGGTTCAGAGCAGCTCCAGGGTTGCCACATGGTTGGACCACATTTATGGACAGAACAAAGAAAGTAACATACAGAAAAGGGAAGTGAGGACAGAAAGAGCTGGATTGGTTGCAACTCCACATTTGCCTTATTTGAACACAGTGCGAATGGTTGGCCACCTGTGATTGGCTGAAATGTGGCTGCAGTAATTGCCTGAAACTTGGCTACTTGTTACAAGCGTGGGTCCCAGTCTGTTTACCAATCCAGTTAGGTTACACTTCACTCTGTACAGAGAAACTTTTAGGCCGACTTTAAAATATGTAACGAGGCAGCATTGGATTAAACTTAGTTTAACGAGTAGCAGGAGGCGGAGGTTGCAGTGAGCTGAGATCACACCATTGCACTCAAGCCTGGGCGACAGACAGAGGCTCTGTCTCAAAAAATAACTAACTAAATAACTAAATAAATAAATAATAATTTAATGGGTAGATCAATATGAAACAATGGTCAAATACATCATGTGAAGTGAGTCATTTTCAGTATGAAGAATTTGATAAAATTTTTGTAAAAACATTCTATGTGTATTTTGCATATATTTGTATGCATAGAGAATGAATTACAAATGGCTTCATCTCAAATTATTTAGTTATTACTTCTAGGAGGTAGGGCTGAGGGCGGGAGGGAGGAGAATGCAGGACTCTTATTTTTGAGCTTATACATTTCTAGATGAATTTTTTTTTTTTTTTTTTGAGATGGAGTCTCACTCTATTGCCCAGGCTGGAGTACAGTGTCACGATCTCAGCTCACTGCAACCTCTGCCTCCCGGGTTCAAGTGATTCTCCTGCCTCAGCCTCCTGAGTAGCTGAGATTACAGGCGCCCAACACCATGTCCAGCTAATTTTTTTTTGCATTTTTAGTAGAGACGGGTTTTCACCATATTGGCCAGGGTGGTCTCAAACTCCTGACCTCAGGTCATCCGCCTGCCTTGGCCTCCCAAGGTGCTGGGATTACCGACAGGAGCCACCACGCCCAGCCTTAGATGTATTTTTACATCAAGTTCATAATATTGGAAAGAAGGCACTGCAGAGCAGTAGGTGGAAGGACCGCCTTTTCCGTAAGTGGTGCCGAGCTAACTGCATATTCATATGGAAAAAATTAACCTTGGCCTTACCTCGCCCCATATACAAAAATAAACTGCAGGTGGATTGTAGATCTAAACATTAAAGGCAAAACACAAAAGCTTCTACAACATACTAGTTTCTTTTTCTTTTCTTTTCTTTTTTTTTTTTTTAGACGAAGTCTTGCTCTGTTGCCCAGGCAGCCTCACCCTGTGGCCCAGGCTGGAGTGCAGTGGCACGATCTCAGCTCACTGCAACCTTTGCCTCCTGGGTTCAAGTGATTCTTCTGCCTCAGCCTCCTGAGTGGCTGGGACTACAGGACTACAGGCATGCACCACCACGCCCAGCTATTTTTTTTTTTTTTTTTAGTAGAGATGTGGTTTCACCATGTTGGTCAGGCTGGTCTCGAACTCCCGACCTCAGGTGATCCGCCTGCCTCAGTCTCCCAAAGTGCTGGGATTACAAGCATGAGACACCGCACCTGACCTCACAACATACTATTTTTATAACCTTGGGGTCATGGTTACATGGATGTTTATTTTAAAATATTTTGTTAAACTGTAAATTGTTTTATGAACTTTTCTGTATATTGTCTTTTGCCCCCAAAAAGAGGGGTTAAAAAAAGAGAAAAAGAGCCTCAAAATCTGTTGAATAGGGGGTGGGAGAGACATGTGTGCAGAGGATCTTGCAAAATCAAATAACTGTTGATTGTCATCATGCCCAAAAGACTGTGACTCACAGGCTTCTTAATGCTTTCTGCTGTGGTCAGGAATTCATTTCCTTCACTGAGACCTCACAGGAAAACACAAAACCAAAACAAAACACAGGTAGAAGAGACTTCTCCGATTAACCCTCTTTAAACTTCCAAGCCATTTTTTATGTTGGTAATTCTGAACTTGGTGAGAAGTGGGAGGATGGAGTAAATATAAGGTTGGACTTCATTCTCTCCCCTTTGCAAAAAAGAGGATAGAACTTTCTGAGCATTGAGGTTCTAACAGACAAGAATGAACAGACAAGGCAACACCTCAGAGCCAGTGGTGTGGGGATGACACCTCCTGCTCGATTTCTCAGCTCTCCCACTGATCTAGAAAAAGGCTCCTCTGAAGCCAAGAATGAAAAAGACATGATTAATTCAAGCACAAGTGGATCAAGACTAACAGGATCCTTTGCTGCCTCTTAGAGGCTTCCTTGATGCCAGCCCTAGAGGCAGAAATCAACCAGGATCACTCAGGAAACAAGATACCTCTCAGTGACCCTGGTGAGGCAGAGACCAGCTCCAGGGGCCAGAGGGGATGTCTAGTAAAATCCTGTAAGGGTACAATTGATGGCAGGGACAGGAGTGGGAGGAGATGGGCCCAGATTTTCTTCATTTCAGTTGACGCTTCCAGAAAACACAGTTCTGGGGGTCTGGACTGTACTGTGAAATGGAGGAGGAAAAGGAGTTAGTGTGGAAATATTAATACCACTTTAAACCCAGTGATATTCACTCTCTATATAAATAAGCCCAAGTGTCTTTTGCTAAATTATGCAGAACTGGCTAGGTGACTCTTAACAAATTTCAGAGGTACATATGGGATGGTTTAACTTAAAATAGATAGGCTACATGGTATAAATAAAATTTGCTTTGGAGGACCTCAGCGACATCTCAAAGAGAGAGTTCGTTTTTTTCCAGAACAGCTAAAACTGAGGTTCAACTAGAGGCCTCAGATGGAGGCTCAACAGTCCGTATTTACTAAGACTACAGACGAATAATGGTTTTAAATATGAGCACCAGGCAGGGTGCGGTGGCTCACGCCTGTAATCCCAGCACTTTGGGAGGCCAAGGTGGGTGGATCACCTAGGGTCAGGACTTCAAAACCACCCTGACCAACATGGTGAAACCCCATCTCTACCAAAAATACAAAAATTAGCCAGATGTGGTGGCGGGTGCCTGTAATCCCAGCTACTCGGGAGGCTGAGGCAGGAGAATTCCTTGAACTCAGTGGGTGGAGGTTGCACTGAGCTGAGATCGCCCCACTGCACTCCAGCCTGGGTGACAGAGTGAGATTCTGCCTCAAATAAATAAATAAATAAATAAATAAATAAATAAATAAATAAGGTCACCAAATTGCAAGGAACGAGAGCAAGGCCTCCCATTGGCAGCCACTGACCTGACTTCTTGCAATATCACGAGGGCCACTCTGTGCTGCAGGTCCCGGGGTGAATACAGCAGGAATTTAGTAATTTAATGATGATCGGTGATTCACCATGGCAACCCCTGGGTATGAAGGTCTCTAAAATCACCTGTACATTTCACTTTTATTTTTGAAGCATAACCATTGTATACCATCGTATCCTAACCACATTCCTGGAGGAGAAACTGTTAATGGGAATAGAGAATGAGATCCTAAGAGATCCAAGTCCACAGAGCCCACATAAAAGCTGCATCAAAACTCTGGTGGGGACTGAGTGAGCAGCAGGCAGGTGGAAGCATCTCGGGAGATGTCCACAGGGCCCCGGGTGAGGGCTTCTTCATGTTTCTCAAGCCATGTGATTCAGATACACAGAGCAGAGGCTTTGGATGGGCACTGGGGCAGGTGAGGAAGAAATATTCCTTCTTGAAGTTCTCTCAAGATCTGCCTGTGATCCAAAATCCTTTCTACTCCCTGGGCCTTGACTCATTCCAAAGATTTTTCCCTAATGAAGTGACTGTGTTGTTTCCATTGAGAAGACCCCTAAGTCTGCAAAAATCCATGCAAACAACATGTGGGCAAAATTTATGTACAATTTTAGCATTTCTTTTTATACAGGGTCTGTCCCTCTTGGACCACCTCCCATTATGCCATACAGGACATGAACGACTATGTCCTTCTCCATACCTGCATTAATCTCTGGGTCCATTGCCAATTATAAACGTCCAAGGGCAATAGCCATGAGGTGATGTACAGTCATGCATCACTTAATAATCAGGATACATTCTGAGAAATTCATCGTTAGGCAATTTTGTCATTGCATGAATCTCACAGAGTGTACTTATGCTAACCTAGATAGTAGCATCCAGTAAACGCCTGGGCTATATGGTCTAGCGTATTGCTCCTAGGCTACAAACCTGTATAGCATGTTACTGTGCTGAATATGTAGGCACTTGTAACACAATGGTAAGTGTTTCTGTATCTAAACATATCTAAACATAGGAAAGGTAATGCATTGTGCTACAGCATTACAATGGCTGTGTCAGACACTAGGCAACACGAATTTTCCAGCTCTATTATAATCTTAAGGGACCACCATGGTACATGCAGTCCATTGTTGACCAAAAGTTGTTATGTGGTGAATGACTATAATTGGCTTTTCAGAGCAACCACTCACAAGGGGGTGTAGTATAGCTTACTAGATGAAACTGCACCCATTGCTCTGTTTTTTGTTCTTCAAAAACTGAGTGCCTGATTTGGACAAAATCATAATAAAATTTAGATAGAGCCAACATTTGTCCTCTGGAAGCTTCTGACAAGACACAAGTCACTGTTATAATAGTCAAATGTCAAACTGGTATATCTAACAAAATTAAAACAAAGAGCTAGGAGTGAGAATATTTAAGAAAATTCAGGTGGCCCAAAGGAAAGCCAAGACAAGACATTCTCTCGGCCTTTGGCCCCGGATTTTCATTTCAGCAGATAATGAGGGGACCAAAGGCCTAGTTATTTATGGAGATCTGGGGCCACAGCAGAGCTCCTCGTGGCAGGATAAGCCAGTGGAAAGCAGACTCAAGGGCTAATCCCACAGTCCTCCTCAGCAAGCTGGGAGAAGCAACTGATGCCACTTAGACTCAGATGCTTAGACTGGGCCTTCTGGAAGAGATCTGGCCTAAGGAGCAGCTGGCAGCTTGACACAGTGACCAGCTTGAAGCACAGCAGCTGCACGCCATGCAGCAAGGTGATCATCTTCACTCATTTCCTGAGGCCAGAGCCTTCCTTATGCAGGACATGGATGCCCTGGTCCCAACTGTGCTGAGGTGTCAGGAAGCCTCCCCCGCCCCCACCCTGAACAACAGTGAAGGGGGTTAGGTGGCCTCAAAAGATCTACTCTGTCAACTGGAGCTTTTGAGAAGCTCAGGAAAGGGAATTAAAAAGGATAAGAAAGTGGTGCATTCCAGTGTCTTCCTGTTCTCTGCTACAGAGAGCCAGCAGGTGGACTGCAGAGACAGACTTCCAGCCAGGGCCAAGCCCTTCAGGAAGGGAGCCATGTACCAAACTCAGCTAACGGACCACCAAGGCACCACTGGGCCTCCTGCTGGGGAACAGCACACCTATGGGTGGGCTCTAGGGGTGGGGTGGCCTGGTTGCAGTTTCTGCTATGCCACTTCTTAGCTTCTTAGCTAGACTCGAGCAATTTGTACTATTTCTTGGCTCAGTTTCTTCACCTGCACAATCAAAATACCACTACCTTCCTCCAAGATTGCATTAAGTGTGACAATTATGTAAAGCACTTAGTCCAGTGCCTGGCACCTAGTAAGTACTGAATAGTGAAAACAATTTAAGTCTAACAAATCCACACACCATGACGTCAGACAAATTAAGCATCTTTCATTGCTGCTGTGAAAATTGCACTAACTCTAAACTCTAACGTTCATCTGGCTCACTGCCCTTCTGTAAGACCAGTTAGAGCAGCAGCTCCTTCTTTGGTAAAATACTTTTAAAAACTCCCATTCCTGGTTGGGTGCGGGGGCTCACACTTGTAATCCCAGTAGTTTGGGAGGCTGAGGCGGGCGAATCACTTGAGGTCAGGAGTTCGAGACTAGTCTGGCCAACATGGTGAAACTCCATCTCTACTAAAAATACAAAATTAGCCGGGCGTGGTGGCAGGTGCCTGTAATCCCAGCTACTCGGGAGGCTGAGGCAGAAGAGTCGCCTGGAGGTGGAGGATGCAGTGAGCTAAGATCGTGCCACTACTCTCCAACCTGGCAACAGAGTGAGACTCTGTCTCAAAAAACAAACAAACAAAAAATCCCAAAAACTCCCATTCCTGGACACCCATTCTGGTTTTCTTCCTCATTTACTTCCCCGCACAGTCGTCTCTCTATGTTGCAGTTTGTGGGGGTCAGTCAGAACTGCTTTTTTTTCGTAAGCCACTCTTACCCTCTTGGTGACCTCATTCAGCCCATGCTGGGGCAGAATTCACAGCTCTTTCTCTGACCTTTCCACAGTCTGAAGACTCACACATCCAACTGCCTGCGACATCTCCACTTGGATCTTGCTAGATTGTGTGGGTTTTCCAGAAACAGGCACCAAGACAGAGTTTGGGGCACAAGATATCTATTAGGGATTAACACCGGTGAAAGGAAGGGGATGGAGGCCTGTTTGGCATGGGGAGAGGGGAACTGTGATACAGGCCTGCAGGAACCTTAGACAATCCAGCAGGGAGCTCTGCAGCGAGTACTGCCCAGGACATAGTCCCTGGGCTATATGGTCTAGCCTATTGCCCCTAGGCTACAAACTATATAGCATGTTCCTGTACTGAATATGCAGGCACTTGTAACATGATGTTAAGTATTTCATCAGAGCTGCCCTGCATCAGGCCAAAGTGGCCCAGCCTTTGTGCCCTGCCTTGCTCAGTCATGGATGCAAGCTGCCTTAAGAAGGGTGTGACCTCAGACAAAGTGGCTTTCTGCAGACCAGTTGTGGCCAGGTGGAAGTCATCTGCCAGCTTCACTCCCCACAGCTGAGCAAGCCCCTCCTTGAAGGGGATCTGGGTGGGGTGTCTCCAAGTTTGCTAGATTATCTCCCAGCCATTTCAAACTCAACAAGTCCACAACCAAACCCTTGATTTTACCCGGCTCCCCAACCTCCCCTTCCCACTCTTTTCTTCTCTTACCACGTTGCTCACGCCAACACCAAAGTCCCAGCCTCTCTTCCACAAATGCCCCACAGTCAATCTATCTACACATATCGTTCCATCGCTTCTTTCAGAATACGTCCAGAACCCAACCACTTCTCATCTCCTCCATGGTGCAGCCCATACTCAGCCACACTCCAGCACCAACCCCATGGATAGTCACAATAGCTTCATAGCTTCCTACCTAAGCGTTCCCTCTGCCCACCTTTTCTGCTCTATTTTCTGCACATGCATTGGCGTGAAATACTTTTCATTTTATTTTATTAAATAGAGACAGGGTGTTGCTATGTTGGGCCTGATTATATTTATAAAAAATAAAAAAGGGCCAGGCGTAGTGGCTCACACCTGTAGTCCCAGCACTTTGGGTGGCCGAGGTGGTAGGATCACTTGAGGCCAGGAATTTGAGACCCGTCTGGCAACATAGTGAGATGCTGTGTCTTTATTTAAGAATATATATATATAATTTTATAAGTTTTAAAAATATAATCAGATTGCCTCATATGTCTGCTCAAAGCCATTTGGTGGCTTCCATTCATATTCAGAATTAAACCCAGATTCCTTTCTGTGGCCTATGAGCTCTGCATCATTCTGTCCCTCTCCTCAACATTATCAACTATTGCTCTTCCCCACATGACATCCTACTCCCTCATCACTCTCTAAACCAGAGCTCTCCAACACAGGAGCCACCAGTCTCATATGGCTACTGGGCACGTGAAACCTGTGGCTAGCCCAAATTGAGATGCTGCCCATGTCAAATACATCATTTCAGACTTAGTTCAGAAAAGAGAATGTAAAATTTCTTATTTGTTTTTCTGAGACAGAGTCTTGCTCTGTTGCCCAGGCTGGATTGCAGTGGCACGATCTTGGCTCACTGCAACCTCCACCTTCCAGGTTCAAGTGATTCTTGTGCCTCAGCCTCCCGAGTAACTGGGATTACAGGCGCGTGACACCATACCTGGCTAATTTTTGTATTTTTAGTAGAGATGGGGTTTCTCCATGTTGGTTAGGCTGGTCTGGAACTCCTGACCTCAAGTGATCCACTCACCTTGGCCTCCCAAAGTGCTGGGATTACAGGCATGAGCCACTGCGCCCAGCCCAATAATGTAAAATTTCCCATTAATAATTTTTAAATATTGTTTGTAAATTGAAATAACATAATCTATTGGGTTAAATATATTATTAATCTTTGTTTTTTTGAGATAAGAGTTTTGCTCTTGTTGCCCAGGCTGCAGTGCAATGGCGTGATCTCAGCTCACTGCAAGCTCCGCCGCCCAGGTTCAAGTGATTCTCCTGCCTCAGCCTCCCAAGTAGCTGGGATTACAGGCATGCACCACCACACCTGACTGATTTCATAATTTTAGTAGAAACAAGGTTTTTCCATGTTAGTCAGGCTGGTCCTGAACTCCCGACCTCAGGTGATCCTCCTGCCTCAGCCTCCCTATATTATTAATCTTAAATTGAAATCTTCTATTAGAAAAGTTACAATCACATATGCAGCTTGCATTACATTACTATTGGACCATGCTGCTCTAAACCAGGTTTGGCAACTATGGGCAGTGAACAGCTTCCAGCCCACTGTCGGTTTCTGTACAGCTGGTAAACAAGGAATGGTTTTTACATTTTTAAATGGCAGAAAAAAAAAGAATAATTTGTGATACATGAACATTAATAAAATTCAAATTTCAGTGTCCATGAAGAGTTGTATTGGAAAAGAGAACCTACAACCATTGCTTCTCCCACTGCGTAAGCTCCACAAAGGCTCATACTTTGTCTTTTGTTGGACGAATGACTGCCAGCACCTAGGACAGTGCCTGCACAAATTAGGTGCCCTATAAATATTTGTTGAGTCAGTAAATTTTAAAATTCTAGATTATGGGGACTGTGTAGGAAGGACCTCATTATTTAGAGAACATGAATTACCCACTACTACGACTTGCTGTGTCCATCCCTAAGCCAGAAGAGCAGAGGTTAAGACCCCAAGCAAGCCCACACATAATGACACAGGAATGGAAAGTTGATGCTCGGCCTGGTCTCCTGCTGAGCCTGGACACAGGCACAGGCACTGCTGCAATGGCAAGAGAAGTGCAAAAAGTTTTAAAACAAAATACATTACTTTATTTTAATTCCATGATTTTAAAATACTTTTTATTTTTTTTCTTTTTGCCCCTTTTACAGGGGAGAGGTAAAGCTGTCCCAGTTATCAAAAAATTCAAATCTCCTTTTCTTCTGTGGACTGGCTGTCAATGAGCTTTCATCCAGGGTGTCTCCCGTGTTCTGGGAACTACTTCCAGATGTTCCTGAAGCACTTCCTGGGTCAAAGGACTCTGCTGCTTCCAGGAGCTCCATATCACTTCCTTCTTTCTCAAAGGACTTCTGGAATAGGTCATAGATCTGCTGCTGCTTTGGGTCCTTCATCACAGAAAGAAAAGAAAAGATAAAAGGAAGAACCCAAGCTCCAACACTGACTCTCCTCCACTGGGGCTGATGGGAGAATATAAAGATGAGAGACCACACATTTTATGGTGTCAGGGAGCTACATGATGGCAAGTGCACATCATCTCAGCAAACCATCACTAAAGCAGCCTCATTGTTTTAGTGACTGACATCTTACCCTCTCTGCACTCACAGGGTTAGGAAAAAGAAATGATTGTGAGTGCAAAGAAGCTGCTCTCACGCTATAATTTACATTGGAAATGTTTTCTCCCTTCGAACTTTCCAAATCACTATTTCAATACTGCACTCAAGATCTCATTTCCTCCAAAGCCTTTCTCTACTAAGGGTCAGTTAAGGTGTAATTCAACTTCTAAATCTCTATTTTTAAATTTATTTTTATTTTTTAAATTTTTTAAGAGACAGGATCTCACTAAATGTTGCCCAGACTGGTCTCAAACTCCTGAGTGTAAACGATCTGCCCACCTCAGCTTCCCAAAATGCTGGGATTGCAGGTGTGAGCCACCATGTGCCCAGCCCCCTAGACTTCCAAATCTCTGTGTTCAGCCATGGCTTATACCTAATTTTCAAAGTGGTGGAAAAAACATACACACATTTAACATATTCATAAGTAGATATGTGTACCTATTCTGATTACCTTAAACTACAAATAATCAAAATACCTACCAACAGCATCTATACATTGATGACAATGGTGTAGTGTTAAAACCATGACCAGTGGATACCACTACAACACACGATCACTATCATCCCTCTGCCGATCTTTCTTACATCTAAATTTTCAACCTTGACCATTTTTCAATCCAGAGGTATATTTTCCATATCCCCACTGACATCCCACAGTTTCATAAAACTAAACTGGTTTAAAATCAAATGATCTCTTGGCTGGGCACAGTGGCTCTTGCCTGTAATCCCAGTACTTTAGGAGGCCGAGGTGGATGGATCGCCTGAGGTCAGGAGTTCGAGACCAGGCTGGCCAACATGGTGAAACCCCATCTCTACTAAAAATACAAAAAATTAGCCAGACATGGTGGTGCACACCTGTGGTCCCAGCTACTTGGGAGGCTGAGGCATAAGAATTGCTTGAACCCGTGAGGCAGAGGTTGCAGTGAGCCACGATCACGCCACTGCACTCCAGCCCAAGTGACAGAGGGAGATTCTGTCTCAAAAAAATAAAAATAAATAAATAAATAAAAATAAGGCTGGCTGCGAGGGTTCACGCCTGTAATCCCAGCACTTTGGGAGGCTGAAGCGGGGGGATCATCTAAGTTCAGGAATTAGAGACCAGCCTGGGCAACATGGTGAAACCCCATCTCTACCAAAAATACAAAAAATTAGCCAGGTGTTGGCAGCGTGCGCCTGTAGTTCCAGCTACTTGGGAGGCTGAGATGGGGGGATCACTTGAGCCTGGGAGGCGGAGGTTGCAGTGAGCTGGGATAGTGCCACTGTACTCCAGCCTGGGTGACAGGGTGAGACCCTGTCTCTAAATAAATAAATAAATAAATATAAAAAATCAATGGTCTCTCATCTCTCTCCTATACTCCCAAAGCAGCTTCTCTTCCTGTAAGTCTATTTTTTATAGTCTACCTGCATTCTCGTAGTCTCCCAGGTGGAAATCATCCAGGCAGAGTCCTCGGCTCATGCAAGTTTGTTCCCCCCATCAGTTCCCTCCTCTCTCCTTCTAGGCACCATCTTTACTTGGGCCACATCACTTGGTACTGCATGGATTTGCAACAGCTCAATTGCACTTCTTGCCTCAGGTTTCTTTCCATTTCAAACAGCGTACAGATCTTTGCCAGCTGGCCACTGTTTCTCACTATTCCTTAACCAAATCCCTCCACAATGGTGAAGGAGGGTTCCTTGAAAACTGATGACAGCCTGTCACTTAAGAACTTCAGATTATTCAATTAACCTGCTCCCAAAATCTCCTAGCCTTTCAGGATCCCAGCCCTGCAGAGAGGGAAGTGATATGAAAGATCATCAAGGTTGACCCCCAAATAACCCACATGTCCTCCTCCAGGATGCCCTCATCAGCCTCTTTCTGAATGCCTGCAATGTCAAGCAAATGCCACCCTGTAAGGCAGCCTATTCCAAGTAGAAAAAGCTGCTAATGTGCATTTGATTATGATGATGGCAACACTGTATGCTAACTTGGGGCATGCATAATTAATTGGAAGCGAGTTCCAAGATCAGATTAATATTTCATTTCCCCTCTCAGAAGGAAGCCTATCTCAGTGAGATATAACCTCTTCTGCTTTTGTCTCCTATATTGGAAGCAACATTTTCTTTTTCTAGTAGTTTGTTAAAATTTTGCAGCCCCATCTTAATTAAAAAATAAATTGATATAGTTATTAATCAAAATAAATATTGAGAAAACTCATTGATATTACCTTGCACTTATATTTTAGGTAGAAATTCTTAACTAATTTAGAGTAAGAGAAAGGCAAGGAAGAATAAATGAGTTCAAGTGAGACTCCTTTAAAACTAGGCTTTTTTTTTTCTTTTTTGAGACAAGGTCTAGCTCTGTTGCCTAGGCTGAAATGCAGTGGTGTGATCTTGGCTCACTGCAACCTCCGCCTCCCAGGTCCAGGGAATCCTCCTGCCTCAGCCTCCTGAGTAGCTGGGAATACAGGCATGTACCACCATGCCTGGCTAATTTTTGTATTTTTTTGTAGAGATGGGGGTTTCACCATGTTGCCCAGGCTGGTCTCAAACTCTTGGGCTCAAGCCATCTGCCCACCTCGGCCTGGGATTAGAGGCTTGAGTCACTATACCTGCTCAGGCTCTTTCTTTTCAAAAGGCATATGATAACCTAGGCTCTGTTACCATTTACCATTCAGCTGAACTGGAGAGTTCTTTAAAAAGCTTAAAAATAAGGTTGTTTTAAAATTGGCTTATTAACTATATATGCCTGAAAGGATAATTTGCAATCTGCATTTAAAAATATGATCTGAGTCTTATTTATCCCAATATTTAGCAAATAAATTCTTGCAAAGAAAGAATTTATTTGCTAAATAAATGTAAGTGAATGAGCAGATCCACAGAGTCTTAAGTCTTGGTGTCAACGATAAGATTTAACTCAACTACTTATTTATTTAAACTTTTTTCTTTCTTTTTCTTTTCCTTTTTTTTTTTTTTTTTTGAGGCAGGCTCTTGCTCTGTTGCCCAGTCTGGAGTACAGTGACCATCATGGGTGACTACAGCCTTGACCTCCTAGGCTCAAATGATCCTCACCTTTTCCTCCCGAGTAGCTAGGACTACAGGTGTGCACCACCACACTTGCCCTAACTCAGCTTCTGATGGTGATTTCACAGGAAGGAGGAGGTGCTTCACTTTCCTGATAAGCTACCGTAAGGCCCCTTTCTGCATGAGGCTCAGACCTGATTCAAGCTCTCCTGGCAGAAACAATTCAACCATGAGCTGTGCTCGAGGAGGCCATACTCCTAGTTTTCACCTTCTGGCCAACAATCCAAGCTGGGGAAGGAAAACAAGCTTTCGAAAGGCTCTGGGTCTCTTGCTCCCTCCATTGTGTTTCACTGAAATGGGGGAGGAAGAGTCTGTGGCAGCCACTGGGCTGGAGCACTGAGGCCAGACAGGCATGATGGGCCCAGAGCTGTCCCGTCCAGAGGCAACAGCCTTCCCCCTCAGCACCTTTGACAAGGCCTGCCTGGTTATGGAGGGATGCCTGTTATACTCCTCTACAACAAGGGGCTGAACTCAAAAGAAGAATGCTGGGCCAAGTCAGGAAGCCTTCTTCCTTGGGCTGGCTTCACATGCCCTGTGACTTTGTGCAAGCCTACTGCACTGCCATGTCTCAGTTTACCCCTCTATCAAGTGGGGAGACACTGAGAATAAAATAAAATGACAGAGGGGAAAATATGTTCTGTGAAGCCAGTATCCTATTTTAAACACTCCCCATTCTGTGCTGGGGACACATTCCTGCGGCAGCCCTATGTGTGGTGTTGCTGTGTACTTTCTGAAACAATTCAACATTTGCCATAGGGAGTTTTGTCAGTTTCTAACGGTCTGATTGAAGAGGCAGCATTCGGAGTCTGTGCGGGAATGTCAGCAGCTGTAGGAGCTAATGCCATCACTTCCCCATAAAGCGATGCATGCGTGGTTCAACTGAGAATGACTGCAGGCCATTGCTTTCAGCTCTGGGGCTAGGGGAGGTCCCTAGGAGTGATTCACATCCTCCTACTCAGGACCCAAAGACTTGGCAGACAGCTTAATGCCTCCCTCTGCTCCAGGGGTGAAGAGCCATGTGCTGGCATTACCTTGTAGAGGTAATCAGTGGATTCTGTCATTTCTGAAAAATTGGTCTCAGAAAGCCCAGCTTCCGCCAGAACTTTAATCTTCTCTTGAATCAGGGGCCTGTTGGGGAGAAATAAGCTGCAGTGAATACAACCTGTGCAGAACCACCAGACTAATGAAAATGAAGCCACCCTCCTCCTTGTTCTTATGGGACCACGGCTTGTTCACAGTTTCACATCTTTGCATCTCTCAAGGCGCAAACATCCATGTTGAAAAATTTGCCCCCTCTCATTTGTAAAAACTCCAATTTAGGGCTAAGAATATCATCAGGTTCCATATTCTTTCTAATGGAAGATATGTAGGAAATAAATCCTGCCTCATTACAACACAATTTTGAATCTGGTAGTGTTATGAGCTGCCCAATTAACGAATCCACTAAACAGAGGGAAGCAGGAGTGGCCCACACACATTGCAAAGGGAAGACTCCTTAGTCATAAGGCTGGAAACAGAGACAAGCAGTGGAAATGAATGAGATAATCAAGAAATTTAATATCAGGAAGAGGGAGATGAAGGGAAGAAGCTTTTTGAGATTTTTCACTTAGGTAACAGACAGAAACCCCCAGGTTGAAAATCTTACTCCAGCTCTGCTAACGAAGTACACTACATGGTCCAGGGTAAGCCACTTCCTCCCTGTGGTCCAGCAGCAGCAATGTAAGGTGTACCCACCAGATAAATGCACATCATAAAAGGTAAAAAACTGTCACCCTGTCCTAACAAATGCCTTCATGTCTGGGAACAGGGTGTTTTACAAACTAAATTCCATCTACATTTTGTCACAATCGGCACCTCTCCCTGCCTCAGACCAGCAGGAAAAGGAGTCACAACCCCTTATTGCTATAACATTCCACATGCACCCTGCAAGCCACCAGTGAACACTAGTGAGGGAGGCCAAATATGGTCATGATGAAAGCAGGAGGGCATTACTAGTCAATTTTCGTTTTCTTTTTTTTTTTTGAGACAGAGACACGCCTTATCACCCAGGCTGGAGTGCAGTGGCTCAGTCTCAGCTCACTGCAACCTCTGCCTCCCAGGTGCAAGCGATTCTCCTGCCTCAGCCTCCCGAGTAGCTGGCACTACAGGTGTGCGTCACCACACCCAGCTAATTTTGTCGTATTTTTGTAGAGACCGGGTTCCACCCTGTTGGCCAGGCTGGTCTCGAACTCCTAACCTCAAGTGATCTGCCCGCCTCGGCCTCCAAAAGTGCCGGGATTACAGATGTGAGCCATTGCGCCTGGCCACTAGTCAATTTTCTATAGATCCTTAAAGACCTTACTTAGCAAAAGCAGAAGCACTTAGGGAGCAAAGTAAACATATCATCAGCTTCCACCCTTGCTCAACTCCAAATGCCAGGCCATGCAGCCAAACCATACCAAAGGTAGTCGTCAGCTGTGCCCTTTGCCACGAGGTAGTGAATGCCCACTGAGCTGGTCTGTCCAATGCGGTGCACGCGGTCCTCAGCCTGGATCAGCACCTGTGTGTCCAGAAATCGAGACAGGCAGGTAAAGGCCTGAAGCAGTTCCACCCACCATAGCAGGTAGCCTCTCCACCCCATTTCCAGCCCCACCACAACCCTCCCTCCTCAAAGCACTTCACTGTCTCAGACCTAGAAATAACCTGCACTTCACCATCTCAGACCTACAAATGACCTGCCACTTTAACAAAAGAGAGAACCCAAAACAGCCCTGGTTGGGGAACTGGCATCTGGAACAGAAGATCTGCAGGTGGCCGTTCGGTGCTGGGCACTGAGCTAGGTGCTGCAAATGAAAAGGCACAGGCTCTGCCATCAGGCTGCATGGGGAGGGGCCAGTGATGGAGGCCTGCACACTTCCATTCCTTCTCTATGTGAAATAAAAAGTTATCTTCTAAATAAATAAAAACATCACACACAAGGGAGAGGCTATCCATGATTTGGGCATAGGGTGGTGGTTTAATATAGTGGTAAGCCTTATAATAGATACTTAAAGGCTGGGCGTGGTGGCTCACACCTGTAATCCCAGCACTTTAGGAGGCCGAGGCAGGTAGATTGCTCGAGCCCAGGAGTTCCAGAACAGCTTGGGCAACATGGCGAAACCCCATCTCTACAAAAAATACAAAAATTAGTCAGGCATGGAGGTGTGCACCTGTAGTCCCCTGCTACTCAGGAGGCTGAGGTGGGAGGATCACCTGAGCTCGGGAAATCAAGGCTGCAGTGAGCCAATAAGTTCCTGCAGTCCAGCCCGGGTGACAGAGCAAGACCCTGTCTCAAAAAAGGAAAAAAAAAAAGAAACCACCTAACATCATGAGCATTATTTCTTTTATAAAATGGCTTCACCCTCAAGGTCTACCCATTATTAATGTAGTCCCTCATGTGTAGCCAACAAAAGCCATAATATCAGATATTAAAGGGGATATAACTTCCTGGAGATTACCAGAAAAATTTATGAGTTCAAGCAAATGTTTTATCTCTGCTCTCAGTTGGTCAGCTAAGGCCAATAGTGGTCTCCAGGGAACTACTCACTGCTGTTACTCTGCATGAGGTCCATTGTTAAAGCAGCTCACAATGATGGCTACTGAAGGGGGCACAGGCTGGAATGTGAGGTCTGGGCTGCAACCTGGTGCCACCACGTGTCCCTCTTCAGTTACGGCAGTGCAGTCCTTCCTGCCTCACCCCTTGAGCTCTCGGTGCCCTAACTTCCTCCTATGAGACATGAAGTCTAAGATTCCTTCTAGCCCTGGAAGACTTCAACCTTCCTGTTGATAAAACGGAGTCGATAATCCTACAGGTTGCTGTGAAAATCTAGAAACCAGCCAATCGCCTGACACAGTGGCTCACGCCTGTGATCCCAGCTACTCGGGAGGCTGAGGCAGGGGAATCACTTGAACCCAGGAGGCGGAGGTTGAAGTGAGTCAAGATCACACCACTGCACTCCAGCCTGCATGATAAGAGACTATCTCAAAAAAGAAAAAAAAAAAAAAAAGAAAGAAACTAGCCGATCGACACAGAAGTGCTTAAAGGAAGTGAAAACTGACTTGTGGGAAGTATAATGAATGGATAAAAAGGAAACCACACTTTCCACGACCGACACTCGCTGCTTCCTGCCCACAGCCATGAGCATGCCAGTGGGGTATCCAAGTCTTCTGCGTCTCTTACCCCTGGGTTCCAAAACAGCTCAGCGAACACCACCAGGTCAGCCGAGGAGAAGGTGAGGCCCATATTGGCAGCGGTGATGGACAGCACGGCCACGGCATGCCTCTCCGACAGCTGGAACTGCTGGCACAGGTCCTCCCGCTCAGCCGACGATGTGGAGCCATCGATGCGGATGTGCTGCACGTGCTGTAGGAACAAGGGGCAGAAGCAAGGTGGGCAACAGCCCCGGGCCGGGGGCTTCTGAGCAAACCATACCCAGCCACAGCTCAAACACGGAACCAGGTTCCAGCTCAGCAGAGGCCCCTGCCTTCAGAGATTTTCTTTTCAAATTGAAATTGGTATCGAGATGATTGCTTATACTCAGGTGCCATTGTAAGAAATAATACAGAGATCCCTCTTAGGCCTTTGCCCAGTTTCCCGCAATGGTAACATTCTATAAAAACTATAGTATGATACCGCAGCCAGGATGCTGACTTTTATACAATCCACTGATCTTCAGATTTCTTGTTCTACTTGTATGTGTGTGTTCTACACAATTTTATCACCTGGGTAGTTTTCATGTATTCACCTCCAATGTCAAGATACTGAACAATTCCAACATTGCAAGGATCCTTTTACCTCCCTCCCCTTTCCACGGTCCTTAGCTCCTGATAGCCACTAATCTGACCTGCATTTCTAAAAAATTTTTTTTTCGTTTTCTTTTTTAAGATGAAGTTTTGCTCTTGTCACTCAGGCTGGAGTGCGGTGGCTCATGGCAACTTCCGCCCCCCCGGATTCAAGCGATTCTCCTGCCTCAGCCTCCCAACTAGGTGGGATTACAGGCGTGCACCACCATGTCTGGCTAATTTTTGTATTTTTAGTAGAGGCGGGGGTTCTGCCATGTTGGCCAGCTGGTCTTGAACTCCTAAGTTCAGGTGATCCGCCTGCCTTGGGCCCCCAAAGGGCTGGGATTACAGGCGTGAGCCACTGCACCTGGCCAATTTTTTTTTTTCCTCCCAAGAATGCTCTATAGGCCAGGCACAGTGGCTCACACCTGTAATCCCAGCACTCTGGGAGGCCAAGACGGGTGGATCACCTGAGGTCAGGAGTTTGAGACCAGCCTGGCCAACATGGCGGAACCCTGCCTCTACTAAAAATACAAAAATTAGTGAGACATGGTGGTGCATGCCTGTAATCCTGGCTACTCAGGAGGCTGAGGCAGCAGAATCACTTGAACCCGGGGCGGAGGTTGCGGTGAGCTGAGATCCCACCACTGCACTCCAGCCTGGGCAACAGAGCGAGACTGTCTCAAAAACAAAAAAAAGAAAAAGGAATGCTATACAAATGTTATATAAATTGCACAGCATATAACCTTTTGGAATGGACCTTTGCATTCAGCACTCTCTGGAGGTTCATCCAAGTTGTTACCTGTATCAATAATTTTCTCCTTTTTTTTTGCCGAGAAGTAGCCCACGGTATGGATATACCATAGTTTCACCATCCATCTGCTGAAGGACATCTGAGTTGATTCCAACTTGGGGCTACTACAAATGAAGCTGCTATGAACATTTGTGTACAGGTTTTTCTGTTAACCTAAGTTTTCATTTCCCAGAGAAAAATGCTCAAAAGTCAATTGTTGTGTTGTATGGTAATGCATGTTTAGTTTAGCTATTGTCTTTTAAATGGCATTTATTTATTCTTGCTAGTGATAAACATGATAAGGAAAATAAAAACATTTAGTAATCTAAGCAATTTACTTTTCCCTGTCTCTTTTTTTGATGTGTATGGTATATATATCTTTTAAATAAAAAGTTTTATATCCTGTTTTCCCCCAATAAAACGTATTGTAAGTAAAACTGTATTATTAAGCGTTCTAAAATATCATTTTTAATGGCCCTATAAGATGTCATTATGCAGCAACAGCATAATTTAACCATTCTATTTCTGCAGATTTAGGGGTTTCTAATTTTTCCTAAAAGGATGTGTTGGTAAATGTCCATCAACAGGTGAACAGATGATGTACAATGGGATGTTATTCAGCACTAAAAGGGAGTGAATATCTGCAGGTCTAGATAACCAAAAAAGAAAAAAAAAACAAAAAAGGAAAACCAAGGAGTGAACACTAAAAAGAAGTGAGACACACAACACAGATAAATCTCAAAAAAAAAAAAAAGTACATCCTGAATGTCCTTTTCTCCACATTTATATTCCATATTCATATAAAATTCTAAAAAACTGCAAACCAATCCGCAGTGACAGACCGTAGACCAGAGTTGGCTTGGGGATGGGAGAGTGAGGGAAGGGGCAGGAGGGAGTGATTACAAAGGGACACGAGAAACTCTGGGGCTGGGGGCAGCGGGCGGCAGATATGTTTCCTGTCTTGATTCTTATAAAATTGTACACATTATGTGCAGTTTACTGCATGTCAATTATACCTCAATAATGCTATTAAAATGGAAAGTTTTTAAGAGGATGCCAATTTTTGGTGATTTTCTTAGACTGGACTACAAATCAAAGTACAATAGCAAAAAGAAAAAACTTAATTTAAGGCTCCTGGTATTATTGCCAAATTGCTTTCCAATAACTAATGTATTAGCATGTCCATCTTGGTGCACTTTCATCAACAGTGAGCCCCGCACATTTTTAAAACCTCTGCTGACTTGATGGGGTGAAAAAAAAAAATCTTTTTTTCACTAACTTGATTACTAGTGAAATTGAGTGTTTTCGCATCGTTTAATTGGCTATCGGTGTCATTTCTTTGATGAACTATCTATTTATGCAGGTTGCCCATTTTTTTTTTTTCCTACTGGGAGTTAGAAAATACCTTTACATGTAAAAACTATTATTTGTATGTCACAGAGGTGGCTAATAGTTTCCCTAGCTTATTTCCTTCTATTAATTTTCTGTTGTTTTCTAAATGCTCCTTTATTTTTAAAAACATGTGAATTTTCTTATTATAAAAAGAATACACACTCATTGCAAAAACGCAGAAAACCTGAAAAGATAATGACGACTACTTAGAGATAATCATCATTACCATACTGGTATATATTCATCAGGCTTTTTTCTATGCATGACTATTTTATTTATTTTATTTCTGAGACAGAGTCTTGTCTGCCACCCAGGCTGGAGTGCAGTGGCAGGATCTCGACTCACTGCAGCCGCTGCCTCCCAGGTTCAAGCAATTCTCGTGTCTCAGCCTCCTGACTAGCTGGGATTACAGGCATGCACCACCACGCCCAGCTACTTTTTGTATTTTTAGTAGAGTTGGGGTTCTGCCATGTTGTCCAGGCTGTTCTAGAATTCCTAACCTCAGGTGATCTGCCCGCCTCAGTCTCCCAAAGTGCTGGGATTACAGGCGTGAGCCACTGCGCCCAGACAACATGACAATTTTT
>NW_012107586.1:1268718-1292400 GCF_000951045.1 Mandrillus leucophaeus | reverse complement strand
TGGGCATGGTGGTGCGCACCAGTAATCCCAGCTATTCACGAGCCTGAGGCACGAGAATCTCTTAAACCAGGAGGCAGAGGCTGTAGCGAGCTGAGATGAAGCCACTGCACTCCAGCCTGGGCAATGGAGCGAGAGCCTCTCCCCAGCAAAAGAAATTTAAAAGATAAAAAGATAACTGATAAAACATTAATATCCAGAATTTATAAAGAATTTTCCTAGATCAATAAGAAAAAAAACAATCCAACAGAAAAACAGGCAAAGGATACAAACAGAATATTCACAGGAGACAGCTAAAATGGCCATAAATAAATAAATAAATAAATAAATAAAATGATACACATTTTACTGGTAGTCAGGGAAATGCAAATTAGAGCAAGAATGAGATGATATTTCATATCTCTGGATTGGTAAAATTAAAAAGTCGGACAATACCAGTGTTAATGGGCACATAGAACAACAGGGACCCTTATATGTTGTTAGTGAGATTATAAATGTGAATGGCCACCTTGGAGAACAATTTGACACCACTTAGTACGAAGATGAGCCTATTTAATAACCATGCAAGAGCATGCCCGAATATGCCTCTCCTACACAAAGCACATACACAAGGCATAAAGAAATGCATAGATACAAACATACACCTACTATAATATTCACACAATAGCAACCATCAGCAGGAGAATGGATAAACTGCAGTATAGCTGTCCAATGAGATACAATTCCACAGTTACAGTGAATGAACTATATGTGTAATGTAGCATAAAATCTCAAAAACAATGCTGAGAAAAAAATAAGTTGCAGGATAATTACACCGTGCTGTCATTTATTTTAAATTTTAAAAAATATGCAAAAAGGAGACTATAAATTGCTTAAGATACATACTCCTAGAATAAAGTATGACAACATGGAGGGCAAGGATACCCATTACCTTCATAATAGTGATGTTATTGCTGGAGAGATGGAAGGGGAATAGAGTTAGAACACTGAGGGGACCTAAGTATTTTATTACTAAAAAAATAAATCTTCACGCCGGGTGTGGTGGCTCATGCCTGTAATCCAAGCACTTTGGGAGGCCGAGGCAGGCAGATCACTTGAGGCCAGGAGTTCAAGACCAGTCTGGGGAACACGGTGAAACCCCATCTCTACTAAAAATACAAAAATCAGGCAAGGTGGGGTAGTCCCAGCTACTTGGGAGGCTGAGGCACGAGAATCACTTGAACCTGAGAAGCGGAGGCTACAGTGAGCTGAGATCCTGCCACCACTGCACTCCAGTGTGGGCAACACAGCAAGACTCTGCCTCAAAATAAAAAAACTAAAACAATCTTGAAATAAATACAGTGAAACTTTTCATTTATTAAATCTGGGTGGGAGATACATGGGTGTTTGTTGTATATTTCTCTGTATCCTTAATGTATATTCAAATATTATATAAAAATAAACGATGAGGGAAGACAAAGAGCAATTTACTGCCTTAAATTTAACCAAAATGAAAAGGGGATGAAATGTGTTCAGTTTTCATAAACATCCTTGGAAATCCTTCTAGATCCCTTTCATTCAATTCCAAGAGAGCCATAAAACTCTCTTCTAACGTCTGCACACCGCCACGTGCAATTAATAAAAGTGCTTTGACAGTGCTGAGGAGGAATGAAAGGAAGGAAAAGAGGAAAACATTCACATAAATACTTGTCTCCATACAAAAGGACAATTTTGCTATCTCCTCTCTTGCCAACTTTGTAATTATTTATGCAGAATAATGAACAGCCCCTGGGAGACGTTCCTAAAGCAAGACTCCTGCGATATCTAGTTGGAGCACGGAGGAAGTTAAAATGACAGGGCTGGGGAAACATTTTGACCCCGCTGTGGTTCTACAAACAAGAAGAACTGTTCTTCAGAAAGTCTTCAGCAATGCTTCCGGAAGCCATCGGTCTCACTTTGCTTGGATCTGATCTAAGCCTGACCAGAACAACTTGGAACATGGCAAAAGCAGCCCATAGTGAATTTCAAAGGGAGCTCACCTTTCTCTCAAGCTCCTGTGTAATTGCATCCAGGACCACCTTATGGTGTGCAAACACTAGAAACTTCTCTCTTCCACTTTCCAGTAGGTCCAAGATATATTCACTGCATTTGACAATGACAACAAAACAGATTAAACATATACTTCTTATGTTTTATGTGTCTCTGGTATGTTACTGAAACATTCTTATTATCTGGGATCACAGAAGATGATCAACAGTTTTCACTTTACCTCCGACTATCATTATAATGTGTTTTATATACAAATTAGAGTGTCCTCTGTAGAACTGAAAGTACTTAGGGAGGGGACTAAGGAATTATTGACAGTACACAGATTTCTAGAAGCTAAACATCGAGACATATACAATACTAAAGAGACATTCCCGGAAGGATCTCCAGCTCCTCCCACTTTAGACCTCAAATGACAGGGCCAGTAATTAAGTCAGTAGTAAATAAATTCTCTTCCAAGGCAGAGGACTATGGAGAGAAGGATCTCATTTGTTTGGCCTACCTTTAATTTACTTCTCCGTTCCATCCAATGTGTTTTTTCTTAGCTTCCCACCTTTTTTTTTTTTTTTCCCTAAGACTGAGTTTCACTCTGTCGCCCAGGCTGGAGTGCAGTGCTGAAATCTCGGCTCACTGCAACCTCCGCCTCCCGGGTTCAAGCAACTCTCTTGCCTCAGCCTCCTGAGTAGCTGGGATTATGGACACCGCCATGCCCAGCTAATTTTTGTATTTTTAGGAGAGATGGGGTTTTACCATGTTGGCCAGGCTGGTCTCAAACTCCTGACCTCAAGCGATTTGCCTGCCTTGGTCTCCCAAAGTGCTGGGATTACAGGCGTGAGCCACCGCACCTGGCAAGCTTCCCACCTCTTATCTTTTGCTTGGCCTTAAGGTGGCTACCCTCAGGGAGCAGTGGGGTGGGAAGTCACTGGGTTAAGAGACCCTGGCTGGGTCCCCCTCTCCCCTGGTAGCTCCTTGAAGAGGGATCACAATTCCAAAGAGGTAAGCCCAGTACTGGCAAGTGAGCTCCTTCGCTGAAGCCATCACCAGCCATGGGTGCGTCTGGGCAGGGAACAGACTCTGCCTTCCTTAAAGAAGGATATGTCTCAGGTGGGGGAAGGGTACGTGGACTGCCCTGTAAACATCCAAGAGTCATTTCAAACAGCACTATGACTGACCAGGGCACCAGCTTTGAGTTCAATTTGTGAACTGTTCATACTAATAGAATTTACTTTAATTATTTTGAGAGACATAAAATTTGCCATGATATAAGCAAAAAAGTTTATGGCTACAGCATCAAAAAGTCACAAGGCCACAAAATCCACTTGGTGAGCTCATAATAACCACAGGCCCCAATTTTCCTAATGCCTCTATCCCCTCTATATCTCATACACAGTTTTGTGGTTCTATAACCTTCTACAAGTTCCTAGGCTTGAAATATCTGCCTACCACAACAACCTTGGCTTTTTTATTAAAAGATGCCCATTAAAATGAAAAAACAAACAACAGCAAAAAAGAAAAGAAAAACAACTGGCTGAGGAAACTGGGGTTTTGAAGACGTCCAGTCTAATTTCCACTGACTAGCTGTGTGACTCTGAGGGCCAGAGTCACAGATTTACTCAGTGTCTGCATTTTTAAAAACGGAGCCAGTGTGACTTACGTGATCTCACAAAGATGCTGTAAATGTGAAATGAGTTCGCAGGTGTAAAAAATGTTTGGAAACTACAAAGTACTATACAATTTATTGTATACAGAATTTTGAGAAAGTATATATAAGGTATGACCAAAGTTTATTTATGAGGTGGTAGAAAGACTTAAAATTTCTAAGGGAAATGGGTAGCTCCGGGCGCAGTATCTGAAGAGAGAGGCACCCGGTGGACTCTGAATTTTGCAGGTCCTGAGCTGAGGGAGCAAGGGAGAAACGCACACCCTTGCCATCTGTTATTCCACAGCACATGAGAAATGGGTTGGCGGGGGCAACTCAGATGTGTTTCTGGGAGAAAAGTTTCCAGGCCATAAAAACCACATCTGGAGTTCATGAGCTCCGTAACAGGGTCATAAATGAAAAGGGCAGTGCCCAGGAGGTGAAGGGGACAGGCCAGCACTGGGCAGTCTTTCCAGGGAGCAGTGCAGATCGAGTGGTGTGGGGAACTCTGTTGCCTCAGTGGAGGGTGTGGAGAGGTAGGTGGGCCGAGTACGAGGGTGGGGAAGGTATGTTTCCTAATTTATCCCCAGATCTCAGTCCCCACAGCCAGTCTGGCACCACTCAGCCCTACGGAATCCATTCTCATTGTAATTTCATCAGTTGGACCATTATCCTGCCAGAGCATCACATGAATGTTAAACAAAAAAAAAAGTCAGGCAAACTGCACATCATTAGAATTGCCAGGTTTCTACCCCAGTGATATTTAACTAGGAGTGGGTTTTTCCTTAAGAAAGGCATACGATTGAGGATTCTGTCATGAATAATTCTAAGAATAGAAATTATTACTTTAGCTTAGTTTATGAGGTGGAAATAGAACTAAGCATGACAATGCCCAGATCTTTTGAACAGACTTTGACATTTATCTTTTTATGTAGGTTAGTAATGGATGACAATCCCTGACTTTGGGGAAGACCCAAGTATCCCCATAAGGCAGTTTTTCCTTCTCATTTTTTTTCCCTAAAGGCAAATGATCCCAGTTCTCCTAGAAAAACTCTCCCTTTTAGTGTTGGGGACAACCCCACCCTCCTAGGGCTCCCAGCCTACTTGGCTCAAGACAGGATCTCTTAGGGACCCAGGTGCATCCTAGTAGTAGCTCCAGTTACTGGCCAACTTATACCTTGTGGGTAATCAAGGGCATGGTGCCCTAAACTTTTACTTTTTTCATTTTTCCCTTGAGACAGGGTTTCAGTCTCTTGCTTAGGCTGGAGTGCAGTGGCACCATCGTAGCTCACTGCAGCCTCAACCGTCCTCCCTCCCAAGAAATCCTCCCTCCTCAGCCTCCCAAGTAGTTGGGACCACAGGTGTATGCCACCATGCCCAGCTAATTCTGTTCATTTTTTGTAGAGATGGGGCCTCACTATGTTGTCCAGGCTGGTCTCAAACTCCTTGACTCAAGCAATCCTCCCACCTTGTCCTCCCAAAGTGCTGGGATTACAGGCATAAGCCTGGCCCCTAAATTTTATTTTCAAGGCAGCTATGATTCTACTACTCTCTGATCATCTGTTTTATTTTTTCCTTCCTCAACAAAAAGCACATTTAATAATCTCTGGTTATTTCTTAGCAGTAAAATCATTCAGGCAGACTAAAGTAATAAGTTGTTTTTTTTTTTTTTTTAAAGATGAGAGAGAGAGAGGTCGACACTTAGTGACCACTTACATGACAGATGGGATTTTAGCTTCAGCCGTTCTGTTGAAGAAGAGAATGAGGGCGTCTTTCTGCTGCTGTTTCTGTTGAAAGAGAAGTTAAGAATGTTAAGTGCCCCAGTCTGAGACTCTGGGATGAGTGGATCTAATTATTGCTCCTATGTGTATTACAAATCTCAACCACCCCTCACGAGAGTCAGGAGACCCTGGTGCTGACATAATTCCCCTTTCACTTTCGCCAAGTCAGAAGACCTGCCTGGGTCTGGTTTTGTCCTCAGAGACAGCATTAGAGCCACTCTGCCATTGTCCAAGAACTGTTGCAAGAATCCGAGAGGCAAGAAACATAAAAGCTCTTTGGAAAAGCATTTCAGGTAGGCATTTCACCATATACACCAAACCCATGTGACGCACTGAAATGTGGCCTTGGCTAAGCATACCTATTTACCACAGCCTGGTGACAACCTACATGTGACATCTCCCCAACTTGCTTTTTGCTTCCCTCTTTTCTTCTGCCAAGCTGTGACTACCTGACTTACAGAGCTTACCTCTCTCCAAGACTTACTTAATCAATTCCAATGGACCATGACTATCTATTTTACTATCATTTTATTTTACCTTATTTTTTATTTTTTTGAGATGAAGTCTCGCCCTGTCTTGCCCAGGCTGGAGTGCAGTGGCGCGATCTCGGCTTACTGTAGCCTCTGCCTCCCAGGTTCAAGCGATTCTCCTGTCTCAGCCTCCGAGTAGCTGGGACTACAGGCGTGTGCCACCATGCCCAGCTAATTTTGTATTTTTAGTAGAGACAGAGTTTCACCATGTTGGCCAGGTTGGTCTCAAACTCCTGATGTCTGGTGATCCACTCACCTCGGCCTCCCAAAGTGCTGGGACTACAGGCGTGAGCCATTGTGCCTGGTCTATTTTAGCATCATTTTAAAACCATTATTCAGATGTTCTTGGTCTACCTCCCCCATAGGGTAATTAACTTCCCAGAAGAAGAAACGGTGTTTTATTTAGGGTTTACATTTAAGTGACTCCTAATAAAGACCGCTAACACAGGAGATGCTCAAATCGTTTCATAATAATGTGAGATCACCTTTACTATTGCTCTGGCCTCCCAGAGATCATATTCTTACCATCATCAGTAAGAGTGTCCCCCCAAAATTCATAATCTGAAACTTAATTTCCAGTGCAGTGGTGGTAGGAAGTGGGGCATCTGGGAGATGCTTAGGTCATGAGGACAGAGAGCGTGTTTGTTCCTTCCACCCTCTTTGAAACAGAGACTGGGCCCTCACTAGACACTGAATCTGCTGGCCACTTGACCTTGAACTTCCCAGCCCCTAAAACTGTGAGCAATACATTTCTGTTTATAGAAGACTCAGTCTAAAGTATTTTGTTACAGCACAAATGGACCAAGACAGGTGGTCATCTCCTTCCACCAGCAAGCACGGTTTTACAGGTGGACCTTCTTCTTGTGCCTGGCCTCTGTAAGATCTGTGACTGACAGCACAACTTCCCCAGGGAACAAAGACATGATTCAACAGCAATAACATCTACAGCCTTGAACCTGTCATTCTTGAGATCTCAATAACTCAAGAAAGCAACCACAGCCAGACTGTACCTAAAACTAATAACCATGGATGGAGGAAAAAGCTGTCTGGTTAAAACAGCTTCTTGGCTTTGGGGTTGTTTTTATTGTTTTTGAGACAGGGTCTTGCTCTGCCACCCAGGCTGGACACGATCATGGCTCACTGCAGCCTCAGCCTCTTGGGCTCATGCGATCCTCCCACATCAGCCTCCCAAGTAACTGGGACTAAAGGTGTGCACCACCACACCAGCTATTTAAAAATTTTTTTGTACAGACAGGATCTCACTATGTTTTCCAGATTGCTCTCAAACTCTTGGGCTCAAGTAATCCTCCCATCTCGGCCTCTTACAGTGCTGGGATTATAGGCATGAGCCACTGCACCTGGCCAGCTTCTTAGCTTTGAATGATGTCTTTCCTCTAGGACTTTACCGGCAAAAAGAAAGATGCTGAGGAACCACAGGAAGCTGTGGGGTCACTGATTAGACCATAGATCCCTTTCATATCCTACATGTGTCTTGGCAGTGGCAGCGACCTATCCTATTTTATATCAGGCTCTGGAAACATACACAACTTTTCACCTGTGGCTAGTGAGCTCAGACTTCATGAAATCCATTTATGGACCTCTAAGGGTCCCCAGCAGCAGGCTAGCCCTCCAACCCAATGCAGTTTCTAGTAGCCAAAGGGGCAGGGCAGGCTTACATATGATGACCTCACTCGCAGCATGTGTGCCTCCATCAGACTGCACCCTATTCGGTCCCCCCTACAGTTTTACTCCTGTGTCCTTCAGAGACAGCCTACCCCTCCCACCCACACTCACCCATGCCACACTCCCTAATAAGAAAGAAAGAGGGCAAAACAAACAGACGGAAAACTGCTGAGAAGCACTTTCAGGAATCTTGCCCTAACATTTGGCACCTAGAGTTGATGAGAGTGTGAAGAAACAAACACTAGTATACATGACTGGTGGGATGGTACACTGGGCTAGCCCTTTTGGGGATGATGCAGCAAAATGTACCAACCCCCTTTAAAATATGCCAAAACCCCATCATCCAGCAACTTACTCCTTAAAAGCGATTCTCATTATAAAATCACATGTGCACAAATTTCTATGTAAGCTACTTTTTCAGTACACTATTACTCAGAATAGTGAGCAATTGAAAATAAAGGCCCAACAAAAACGATCCACGAAATTATAGCCATGTGAGAAAACACTACGCAGTCTTTAAATATAACGATTTTGTTGTTGTTGTTGTTGTTGTTGTTTTTTCTGAGACAAGGTCTCTCTCTGTCAGACTGGAACGCAGTGGCACAATCACAGCTCACCTCAGTCCTAAATTCCCAGGCTCAGGTGATCCTCCCACCTCAACCTCCTACCCGAGTAGCTGGGACTTCCCACCTCAGCCTCCCACCAGAGTAGCTGGGACTACAGGTACACACTACCACGCCCAGCTAATTTTTTGGTATTTTTTGTAGAGACAGGGTTTTGCCATGTTGTCCAGGCTGGTATCAATCTCCTGGGCTCAAGTGATCCTCCCGCCTTGGCCTCCCAAAATGTTGGGATTACAGGAGTGAGCCAGCACACCTGGCTAAATATTATGTTTTAAGAGAATATTTAACAACATGGAAAAGTCTTCATAAGTCAGTAACCTGTTTTCCTTCCCACTTGACGTATTTGTACGATCCCAGTTCTGCTTTTAAAATATACGTATTGCTTATTGCATATATAAAATATAATATTTTATATATATTTATATGCAGATATAAAAAAATATATCTTAAAGCAACATATACACACATAATTATAGAAAAATACTCAAATTATACATGCCGAAATTATGGTTGTATAAAAGATGATTCTTTTTTATAGTATAGTAATAAAAATAACAACTAACTCTCATATACCACTTATTATGGGCCAAGCAGTGGTCTAAGAACTAAGCATGCATTAACTCATTTAATAATTAGCATTGCTATGAGGGAGGCACTATTATCACCACTGCACAGATTAGGAAACTGAGGCAAAAAAAGTCAAGTGAGTATACTTGTCACACTGCTACTACATGGTAGAACCAGAATTTGCAGCACTTAAAAGTGCAGGCTCTGAGGCTCAAATATCTGGGCTGATGGTGAGAATTTAATGACCCAATACACGTAAAGCACCATGCCCAGCACATAGCAAGTATTCAATAAATGTTACTGATTTTAAGTATTTTTCTTTATTTTTCAGATTTTATACAATGGATATCTATTGTATTAATATTTTTAATGTGGGAGAAATCAATAGTTTTAGCTTTAAAAAAACTCCCCCAAACTATGCAGACATAATACTCTCTATTCATGATCTTACTTCTTTTGCCAGCTACTGGCCAGGAAATTTTAAATAACCTGCATTCTTTGTTCCTGACTAGACCTTAATTAAATTAGATCCAATGGAGTTTTTAAATTTTTCTACATCGGAAATTTGAGTGGATTATCAAATGGCAAGGGTGAACTGATATTGTCACCAGGAAATCTGTATGGACTTGTTCCATTTCTCTGCTCCTGGTCTTGAGGACGAAAAAATGGCTTTAGACAAAAGATGACCACAGTCAGCTTTCCTTAGCCTGTGAAGCGAAATCCATTATTTCAGCTGAAAAAATGAGAAAAGGCTTTCATTATACATTATATTCTATAAATTGGCTCCTTCACCTCGGCTCCTGTGATATAAAGTTTTTTAAGAAATGTATTCTTCCAGATGGAAAGGTGTGAAGGAACAAAGAAAGAATCAATTCTTGACAGGCAGGTCAGCAGTGCTTGGCTGGAGTCACCATGATTTGCAAAATTGCAAGGAAACTTGGGACTAAAAAGTAACTTAAAAAACTGGGGGCAGTGGAGAGCGGGGACTTTCTATAGGTCCATAGGGCCTCCTTATTCGACTAAAACCATACAAAAAAAACCAAACCATAATTCCCCATTTTAACCCTTCCAACTCAGGATTTCATAGCTGGCCAGGGTTTGGAAGACATGCCTACGGTCATGTAGTCCAGCCTGCAGCTTGATGCTGACTCCCTTCCTGAAGTAAGTTACAGCAATGCTCCTGATTAGATCCATGGTTTAGAAATGCACCAAATCAATGACTTTAGAAATCCAAAGCTTCTGATGGCCCAAAGCACAAAGCACACACATCTGTTTTCTACTTGGATTTTCCATTATAAAAATGGATTTATATTAAGACACAAAAAGGCAGCAAGTTCTTAATGAATTATTATCTGAAAGAATTTAGTGTCTGGCTTCAGCCATCACACTGAAGGTAATCTGTACCAACTCAATTTCTATCTTTCAGGGATAAACATTTAATTTTCCTAAGCCTCCAAGGAAGCAGACAGCAACTCTCCAGTGCTGAACTGAGAAGAGCTCCAGGCTCTTTCTCAGCTGGATTCTTGAAGAGTGATGCTGCAATTTAGGCTTCATTTTCATTATCTGCAAAATGGAGTTAAGACTGCAGTGTTTACAAAGCAAGGAGGATAATCACCCAACAGGCAGGATTCTAGGCAACTGGCACTATCCTTATGTACTTTTTTTTTTTTGAAAAGGAGTCTCACTCTGTCGCCCAGGCTGGAGTACAGTGGCGCAATCTCGGCTCACTGCAAGCTCTGCCTCCCGGGTTGACGTCATTCTCCTGCCTCAGCCTCCCGAGTAGCTGGGACTACAGGTGCCCGCCACCAAGCCCGGCTAATTTTTTGTATTTTTAGTAGAGACAGGGTTTCACCGTGTTAGCCAGGACGGTCTCGATCTCCTGACCTTGTGATCCGCCTGCCTCGGCCTCCCAAAGTGCTGGGACTACAGGCTTAAGCCACCGCCCCCGGCCCCTTATGTACTTTTCCACAACCAAAAGGGAGTTGTAGCTCCATTTCTAAGCAAGAAAATATGAAAATATCCCCCAAAATACTGGATTTGTATAGCTACCTAAAGTTATGAAACACCCAACATTCCTAAGTTTCATGGTACTTCCTAATTAATTTCATAGCATCACCAACAAGGTCAGAAATCAAACTTTCAGGTGGCATCTGAAACCATCTTTGAAAAGAGCCACTCCCTTTACTTGAAGAACTATACAAGTTGGCGGAAGTTTACAAAATGCTTTCAAATTTTGTTGCACTAAGTACAAAATTTCTACTGCTTTTCTTTTTTTCTTTTTGGCCATACTACATAATTCACAGTTGTGTTTTAACAAGCTAATGTGCTTTTCCTCCTTAATTCAAATGCCCACTAATTGCTTCTTCAGGTGTCTACCTTGGCTGTTCTGGAACTGGTTCAGGAGGTGAACCAGGTATTGGTGAGGGTGTTCTCTGGGGAATCTCACGAAACACTAACAAACTTACTTCCATCTCACACACACAGGGAACAACTTTGCTGGCAAAAGAAATATAACCTTTTATAAATATTCAGATCTTTGCATCTAAAAATATTGCATGTCTCAATTTTTCCATTAATAATATATTTGCTATACCAGTTCATTTGTTTTTTCTGGTAGAGTTCACCAGTAGACAAAAGTTATTGTTTAAGAAAAAGTTATAAGAAAAAACTTCAAATTGAGAGAAAATATTCTACTCATTGCATTTTTATCTCTAAAAATAAACAAAAGAGCACCAAGATTGATTTTAGTGACAAAGCTTCCTGGTTTTACTCATGGTTCCACTGAAATATAATCTGGGAACACTGGTCTGTACGTTCACATCACTGTTGTTTAACTTTGTTTGAAAACTCCACAGTAAAGAGATGATGCCTGCTCACTTACTCCAGACCATCCAGATTATTACATGTAATACAGCATAAATTCAATACAGCTTGACATTTTGCCAGTGCATCCTCTGTCCTGCCGTTTCTTAAAAGTTATCAATGAATCTTGCTCATCACATGGTAAAATAACATGAAAAACACGCATTCTGTCTCTTGTCATTCTTACTTATTTTGTAACCTCCCAGAAGGCTGCGATCTATATCTAAATATCTTTATACGGGGTAATATCAAGCCCAGCTAATGCTTCATGATGTTGAAAACTATCAATGACTTATTTTCTTGGTAATACAAATTACAAGGTTTTATCTAAGAGGACAGAAACAGAGCTGGTGTAGATTATAGCACTTAGCACAGTGTGACACTAAAGACAGAAATAAAATAAAAGTGTTTGAAAAGATAAAACCATCATAGTGAAAAGAGTCCTAAAATGTAGGGGCAAGAGGCTTGGTTCCAACCTCAGCTCTGCGGTGGAGCAGCTGAGAGACCCTGGCAAACTGCAGTCTCTGTGAGCCTCAGTTTCCCTCTCTGTAAAAGGGGGCTGCCAACTTCCTGCTAACCATAAATGCCTGTAATAGGGATTTAGAAGGTTAGGAGGATTTGAAAACTCTATTTTGTTATATGAATGTTGACTTATTATTTTGACTAACACAAATGACACAGTATGGTTAAAGGATTAACATATGTATCAAATATGTTAGGACTAATTTTCTAACAACTGTTACTAGACTGAGGCATTCTCAAAATATAGTAGACATAATTTCCACATTCTTTGAGAGATTCGGAATATTGATCACCACCCTGCTGTTGCCTGTGCTTATCTTTATGGCCATCCATCAACAGCGATCTATACAAGTATAAAACCACAAATTAATAAGGGAGTTTTTCAAAACCGACTTAGGTAGGCTGAGGAATGAAATGGACTTGCTCTTCTTGCTTAGAGAAGAGGGAAAAGGTTACAGAAAGGAAAGCTGAGAGAACGCCGGGTCATTTTCAAGGGCCCCTCATGGAAAGGAACGCCTAGACACGTCTGCTTCCAAATCCGTCTCCAGCCCTGGACTCACAGTTTTGTCCATGGTGGTCATTTCCTTGGCTGCAGCATCCAGGGCAGCTCTGGTCCTGGCATTGATCCGTCCTGGGGCAATCACCACTATCTTGCGCTGCTTGGCAGGCAGCTGGGAAAGGACATCAGACTTCAGGCGCCGCAGCATGACCGCTTCCTCCAGCAGAAGCTTCAGCTCTCCCAGGTTGGAGGAACCTGAGTAGTCCCACCCCCAAGGCATCTGCAGAGAACAAGACAGCGACAGCCCCGTGAGGCTCCTTTCAGGCCCAGTCCAACAGGGATGTGGGATCCTAGGAGGTCCCTCTTCTCACAACCACCTCTGGCTTAGCTCAGAGAATTTCAAGTGACTTATAGGGACAAATAAACCCCCAGTAAAACAAATGAGAAACGGAAAGGAAAAGAGAGAAAAAGTCAGGAATGAGGTGAACAAAAAACACCTATCACAGCATTCTACAATTTGGCAGTGAGCTTTCTTTTCTACAATTTGGCAGTGAGCTTTCTTTTCCAGCAGCAAATGCCGGAAGTCAAGCAATTGCATGTCCATTTTATTAAAAAACAAACAAAAAACTTGGCTTGTCAGACTATTCCTGTACACTAAATACTAAATCTTCCCTATGGCTTATCCTACAGAGTCTGTTGCACAATGTAATAAAATAATGTCAGTAACATCTTTATTTGATGAGACTTATGGGGATTTTAAAAACTGTTGTTCCTCAGTATGGATTACACCAGCACAAACAAGTACAATATAATAAAAGTAACTGCAGTGTTGTTGTTGATGGCAGCTGGGGTTGGCAGGAGGAGCCCACCATATAGGCTTCTGGCAGTCTGGCTGAGTGCCTAGGTAGTCCTTCATAAACATGGCCCCTCTTGTTGAGTAGCTCATGGGAGGCAGTGAGCTCAAATGTCCATTACCTGTCACACAGCTAGAGAAGACGTTACCGGCCAGGCACAGTGGCTCACACCTGTAATCCCAACACTTTGGGAGGCGGAGGCAGGCAGATCACTTGAGGTCAGGAGTTCGAGACAACCCTGGCCAACATGGCAAAACCCTATCTCTACTAAAAATACAAAAATTAGCTGGCGTGGCAGCGTGTGCCTGTAATCCCAGCTACTGGGGAGGCTGAGGCAGGAGAATTGCTTGAACCTGGGAGGCAGAGGTTGCAGTGAGCCAAGATGGCGTCACTGCACTCCAACCTGGGCAATAGACCAAGACTCTGTCTCAAAAAAAAAAAAAAAAAAGAAGACATTACCATTAAAAACCCTATCCTTTACCAATAATCTTACTGGAAATGGAACTGATTTCTACAATCTTGTAGAAAATCAGGGAGCTAGTGTGCCTGCTACTTTGTATTTTAAGGAGCTCATCTCCCCTCCTAGCTGATGAGCTAGTTACCTGAGGGTAGGGGCTAGGCTTTTCCATTATAGAGGGCTAGAGAGCCTAGCATAATAGTGGAGACAGAATAGGTGTCTCATAAACCTTTGCTAAATTGATAGAAGGAAGAGATGGTCAAAGGTGGAGGAATAAAATGTTGTAAAGCTGTTTCTTCTTTTTAAAAAATACTCTGAAATCAACTGCAAGTTCTCAGCAAATGCCTTCAGATAGTTAGTGGTTTGCAAATGAGCTCAGCATGAAGTTCTCTTTTCAGTGGTTTCTTAATGCATGAAGCTGGCAAAAAAAAATTAAAAAAAAAAAAAAAAAAAAAGCAGCCCTTGCTTCTGGGTTGCATTAAATAAAAACCATGCTGAGAACAAGTGGATATCATAATTAGTTTGGATATTGCTATGGCTTAAATGTGTCTCCCAAATTCCACATGTTAGAAAAGTAATCCCCAAATTCATATGTTGATTGAACGTGGGGCCTTTGGGAGGTAATTAGGATTAGATAAGGTCATCATGGTGGGTCCCCCATGTTGGGACTGGTAGCTTTATAAGAAAAGGACCAGAGACCTGAGCTGACACATATGCTCTTGCTCTCTTCTCCATATGATGCCTTCTGCCATGTCATAAATATGAAGCAGCAAGAAGGCCCTCACTAGATGCCAGTGCCATGCTCTTGAACTTCCCAGTCTCCAGAACCATGAGCTAAATAAACCTCTATTCTTTATAAGTTACTTAGTCTATGGTATTTAGTTACAGCAACAGAAAACAGACTAAGACAGATATCGTGCTCCTAGGTTCTAATACTGTTAGCTCTTAATCTTGTAGGTTAAAACTTAGTAATACCAAATAATTTGTTACTTTTTTTTTTTTTTTTTTTTGAGACAGAGTCTTACTCTGTCACCCAGGCTGGAGTGCAGTGGCATGATCTTGGCTCACTGCAACCTCTGCCTCCTGGGTTCAAGCGAGTCTCGTGCCTCAGCCTCCAGAGTAGCTGGGACTACAGGTGTGTAACACCGCATGCGGCAAAGATTTTAAACTGGACTTTGGGATAGTCACAATCCAACAAGTTTTTATTGAAAAATTACCACATACCAGGCACTGGGCTAGGTTGAAAGAAGGATGTGAAGATGAGGAGGAAGGCATTCTTTGTTGTATTGGGGAGGTGTATCGAGAAGGCAGGAAAAGGAGAATTCAAAGTTAATGCCTTAGTTTCTGGCAGGAGAAACTACTGAGGAGATGCTGGCCTAAGATTGGGAACATAGGAAGGGACAGTTTGGGGAGGAAAGGCAATGAATTTTATCTTCAGCCCCTTTCATCACTAGCTGAACATTATTATGCCATGGGCCCAGATAGTCAAGAAAGAGAAGATCCTTTTTAGAAAGTGGACTGTTTGCAAATAGGACAGAAATCTAAATCATACATGAAGAGTTTTGAGGCACCATGAAAAGTATATAGCATCAATCTAATCTGGATTGATCTACAGGGAAAATGAATTAAATATATGATTAAAGAAGTATATGGCTTTTAAACACATTTAACAATTGGGAAATTTCCTGCCTCAATAACCAGCTAAAAATAGTTTGCAATTAACTATGCTAAGCACTACAATTTACATTATAAGTACTTTGTTTGAGTGTAAGTGGATATTTTTAAAGTACTTGAAAACTTTTTTCTTCTTTTAAAAATTTAAAAAATAAGGCAGACACTCTTGTTTATATCATGTATTTGCACAGCAAGGCTTTTCCCTCATAGATGGGTGGTCCCCTCATAGATGGCTTGTAGGGTAAGTTGCAGCCATTTCTCCAAAGTGTCAATACATTTGTGACTTGATCACAAAACAAGAATCCCTAAGGTCCAAATTAATGTGGTTTTAAAAACAAAGATTCCACGGCAATGCATTTGTGTTTATAGGGCTTCCTTGCTATTTTGGGAGAGCATTTTTGGGGTGCTGGCTATAGGTCCTGAGGTGCCTGCTCCACTGGCATTGCACTCACAGAGCCCACCCAAGGCAGTCTGGGATCAGACTCCCCAGTCTACCTTTATCTTTTTTTTTTTCTTTTCTTTTGGCACAGGGAGGAATTTCCCACCTTTACTTCATATTCTTCCCATGCCAGGAGGAAGCCCTTACCCCCTCACCTACTTCTTCCCTCTGCCTGGGGCCTCAGCCTCACTCCTAGCTCACGTCAGTGCCAGCATCTTCTCTAGGGCCAGCACTTGACATGGACTTTCCTTTTATAGCTCCAGCAGTGTGCCTCATGCAGAGCTGTGACCCTGAGCAAGAGGGCAGCCAGCTCTCAGAGCTCCACACACCAACCACTGGTCCCTTTACTGGAAAACGATGACTTAGGATCACCATAACCATTAAAACTAGACTGAAAGGGTAAGATGACCATTTTCCTCTTACCACTGAGGACATTCCAAAGCCATAGTAAGAAACAGAAGGACTGAAATCCATTTCCCTGGCCAGTGCTCTTCTGATCACATCATAGCCAGAGAGAAGGAAGAGAAAGGTAAGTGTCAAAATCAGGGTGAGAAATGGGGTGGGCTGGGAGGGAAGAGATGATAAATACCCGCTTGGCATCACAGTAGCGAAGTCCAAAGGCATGAAACTGGGGGAAGAACGTTGGCTTGACTGCGATGATCTGCGTGTAGAGCTCTGCGGGCCGGGACATGGCTGGTGTGCCCGACAACAGGATCACCCTCTTGGCAACCTAACAGACAAACAGCCAAAGGTGCTCTGAACACAGGGAGGAGCACACAGGAAATGTTCAAAATGCCCCAGTGACGGAGGAGCTGGATGCCCAGGGTGTGGCAAGAACCTAATGGCATTGCCAATGCAAGCAGTTAGATGGCATCTCCTTTTCTTTAAATCTTCCCTGCCTGCCCTCTGCTGAGCTCTATCTTAGTACTTAACATATTACGTTGAATTATAACTTTTCTGCCTCCCTTGTTAGATTGCAAGCCTCTTGAGATAAGGACTGGGCTGTATTCACCTTTATTTTCTGTAGCATATGCCTGACACCAAGTAACCAATAAATGTTCACTGTATGCTGCAAAAAAATTCATAAGGAAGCTAATTAGTATCCTAGGGAACACAGAGTAAACTCAAAGATTCCAGCATTGGACAGGAAGTGGGAGAAGACAGTGGCAGGTCTGAACTTCCTCCAGAGTGAATCTGTGACATGCAAGTTGAACTTAGATAATGACAATTACAATCAGCCCTCTCCCATTCCCAAGAGGAAGTGTCAGGGCTTGCCAATGTATACGTCTCCATGTGACTTCCTTTAAAGGAAAATAAGGCCTTTACTAACTCAGCTTCACAATGCTTCAAGCTTACCCTGACTCAGGCTCATTTTGCAGTTATTAATAATAAGAACCTTAAAAGGTGATACTTGGTTCCATTCTCCCTAAACTCAGCCCAGATCTGCAGCAGCCTGCTTAGCATGGGCAAGATGGGAAAAAATAGTTGGTCAACAGCAATGACAGATTCCAAGTTCCTCACTACCCAGACACCAATCTGACCCATGGGGATCAGACCTAAAGATCCCACCTCCTATTATTAAGATGGGAAAGACGGTGAGAAAAAAAAAAAAAACGAGACACTTCCTACTGTGTTAGAACACAGAATCACTACAAATTACTGGAGGTAAAATTCACTTCAGCTCTGGGAAGGGACCCCACCATGGAGCTCAGTTGTCTAGAAACAGCTTGTTAACCACTGTACCCTTGAGTTAATGACAGTAATGAAGGCAATTGCATGTAATAAATCACCTAGGACAAAAGGACAATAAATTAGGTTTACAGATGGATACACTGCCTCATAAAAATAAATAAATAAAGGTGCAACAGTGAAAAGAAAAATCATTCTTTATAAATATACAATATATACAATTATCAAAACGCACTTAGGCCCTCACAGCAATCGCCAATATCTAATTCCATTATGATGGGAGAGCTATGAATGTCTCCAGCTATAATTTTCCACAGTTCAATTACCTAAGCCTTCTAATTTCCTGCACGGTTTAAGGCAGACTCATTAAAATAACAATGAGCTGACGTTGGTAGCATCTCTTGCCTTGGCTTTAAGATCATTTCAATGAAAAAGGGAAAATGAAAAGTTTTATCAATAAGAGAAAATCTCCTCATCACCCCAAACCTATTCTTCATGTCGCTGTGCTGGCCTGGGGATGGAGCCAGGGCAAAAACAGTTCATGGATCAGATGATGGAAATTAACTCCGGGGTCTTCTGTCAGATATTTATAGGATATAGTTAGTATTGAATCGCTTCTCCCATACACTCCCCAGACTAGAGAGTGATGGGAGCATTGCAAAGGGGTGTTTGTGGGCCTCAAAAAGGCAGAGGCAGCATTACAAAAAAAGAAAAAGACCAGCTTTGAAAAGAACCCAGAATGGCACCTTGTCTGTAATGGCGTGATTTGGCCTGCTCCCTGCTCAGTCCCCAACATGTGTGTATGTCATCACTATCACCCATAAGGGCTTTAACACATGCCCAGCTGCAAAGGTGTCATATGTCACCCTCTACTTCTGAAAACTCCCAAATCTAGGAAAACATAAATCTGTAAAACTACAGAAATCAACACTAAATTGAACAGTTTACAGTGAACTCCCATGGCTAAGGGAGAAAAGCAACACCTGAGAAATCTACGATAGAACAACGTAAAAAAATACTTTCTGTGTGGTGTTAAAAAGATAATGTGATTCACATGTGCAGACACTGTTGGGGTCAGATGACCCTCAAAGACAGGCTTCGTTTCTTCTTGGGCTGGGGGTGGGAAAGTCCTGCAGAATAGGTTGAGTTAGTGTATATATATAATTCGCCACAGAGAGTTCAATGTAGTAATTGAAAGTGGATAAACTATACATAGTTGTAAAATTAAGAGCTGGCCGGGCATGGTGCTCACGCCTGTAGTCTCAGCACTTTGGGAGGCTGAGGCAGGCAGATTACTCGAGGTCAGGAGTTCGAGACGAGCCTGGCCAACATGGTGAAACCCTGCCTCTACTAAAAATACAAAATTAGCCAGGTACAGTGGTGCACACCTGTAATCCCACTACTTGGGAGGCTGAGGCAGGAGAATCACTTCAGCAGGGGAGGCAGAGGTTGCAGTGAGCTGAGATCATGCCATTGTACTCCAGCCTGGGTGACAACAATGAAACTCCGTCTCAAAAAAATATAAAATAAAATAAAAAATAAAATTAAAAGCCAAGAGAATGTACTACTGTAGAGAAAAGAGCTGAAGTCCTAAGTTTATATAAGAAGCAGTCCAGAAATTCTTCATCACTTTATGTTATTTCTTTTTTTTTTTCCCCAACTGAGCCAGTAACTCACTTTACTGAATTATTCTGATGGGCTGTAATATATTTCACCAAAACCCCAGACTAGGAAAACAAAGCTCAGTCCAGTCTTATACCCAGAATTATTCCTAATGGTACTCTAAATAAATTTACACAATACCATATATTCAGTTTAGAAATAAGACATGAAGAAGGCAGGTAACATCAAAGAGAAGGTCAAGTCCACACTGCTGGAAAGTCTCCATACTCAGTAACCCTGATGTGGCAGGGACATTGAAGCTGTGTTTTAATTAGTTCAGAGGTCATTATACAATCTTCAAAAATAAGGATAGTGGCAAGCATAGTCTGGGGACAAGTGACCAAAAGTACACAGATCAAGAATAAATGTGGGATCACAGTCACTATCCAAGGAGCAACAAAAGAGACACCTGTAGTTAAATCGAAAGTCTAAGAGCGAAAGGAAAAGCTCAATGTTCAGGAGAAACCCAGTGCTTGGAGTCAGGGAAGGAGACCGCAGGTGTATTCTTTACTCCTGAGTGGTGCCCCCCAAAACAAACCAGGCCAAACCAAGAAAACAGCATAATTATGGCCACTGCTGACTAGAGGCTGCCCTAAGCACTGGCAGAAGGCCACCTACCACTCAGTGATACTTTATACATGGCCTCTGAATCTCTGGTCAGGTCCGCTTATTTCACATAAATGGTTCCCTCTAGGTTCTAGCCCATGTTCTAAAAGAGGCAAAGTTCTAGTCACAAATCTGAATAGTACTAACCTTAACTAAACCAATTTACTATGATAACCATAATGCCTTCAAGCTAAATGAGTACTGTTGCTCTAACATAAATGAAATTTTAATGCTACATATAAAGCAGTTCTTGGGTAAGAACAGACAGAATGAAGACAGTGATTGCATGTACATTGGTCCAAAAATACCAAAATATTATAATGAGAATACATCAAATGGTATGATTATAGCTGATAAAAGTATGCCATTCCAAGCTTTTTTCTTTTCTTTCTTTTCTCTTTTTTTTTTTTTTTTTTGAGACAGAGTATCACTCTGTCACCCAGGCTAGAGTGCAGTGACATGATCTCGGCTCACTGCAACCTCCACCTCCCAGGTTCGAGTGACCCTCCTGCCTCAGTCTCCCATATAGCTGGGATTATAGGTGCACACCACTATTCCCAGCTAATTTTGTAGAGATGGGTTTCACCATGTTGGCCAGGCTGTTCTCAAACTCTTAACCTCAAGTGATCTGCCCACCTCAGCTTCCCAAAGTGGTGGGATTATAGACATGAGCCACTGCGCCTGGCCTAAGGTAGATTTTTTTTACACTGGAAAAGACAGTCTATTTTACCATAGGTTTCAAACTCTAATAATTTCCTTTTTAAGTCTGATTATGTAATGAAAGTGAGGAAATAAATGAGAATGGTCGGACCCCAGGGGACTTCTATAGCCTCATCACACTAGGGGAGAAAACAGCATCTGCCAGCTGGCACCGCTCTCCCCTCTGGCCTGATAGGCAGAAAGCTATCTCAGACACAGAGGGATTGCATTTTCTACTCCCCACGTCTCTATCATATGAAAAAATTGTCATTGCAATATTGCACGTAATAGCTGCTATTTGGTTACAAATCCATCAAAAGAGAACAGACGATACATATTATGATACATTTATCCAATAGAATGCTATTTGCAAGAATGCGGTAGAAGTCATTTGGAACCATATGGAATGATTTTCAAGATACATTATTAAGGGGATAAAGACAAGTGTAAAACAATGGTGGTAAAACACTCTAAGGAGGCAGAAAGGAAACACACATTCGTACTTCCATAGATGCAGGCTGTTCTATGGAAGTAAACCTGAAAACTGGTAACTATAGCTGCCTTTGGGGAAAGAGACTGGGGACTAGGGATCCAGAGGGGTTGAAGACTTACTTTTCACTGTCCATCCTTTTGTATCATTTGAATTTTTTTTTTGAGACACAGTCTAGCTCTGATGCCCAGGCTGGAGCGCGATCTCGGCTCAGGGTAACCTCCACCTCCCAGGTTCAAGTGATTCTCCCGCCTCAGCCTCCCGAGTAGCTGGGATTACAGGAGGGTGCCAGCACGCCCGGCTAATTTTTGTATTTTTAGTAGAGATGGGGTTTCGCTATTTTGGCCAGGCTGATCTCAAACTCCTGACCTCAGGTGATCCTCCTGCTACAGACCTCCCAAAGCGTTAAGATTACAGGCATGAGCCACTGCGCCTGGCCCCATTTGAATTTATCATCTATTTAAACTACTTTAATTACAAAGGAAAAAGAAAAAAGCCTTATACATTTTAGCTACTATCTCATCCAGCCAATCAACAGAGATATAAAAAGTACTCTCTACTTACAGAAAAAGAGAAACAGCTGCTTATTAGGAAAGAATGGTAGGATTCTGGCAGCCTTTGCCTTTTAAAAATTTTTAATTTTGTTATTATACTAGTTTAACAATAAAAGCCAGTGTAAACAAAAGACAACTAAACTAAACCAAAAAACCCCCCACACACACCTCACTGTTCAAAAGAGTGCCGATAATCCTGAGGGCTGGAGTCATGTGGGGAAAAAAAGCCTCTGACTGAAGACTGAATGGGAGTGAAGACTGTTATGCCTGGCCAGACTGGACTTCAGAGGCCTCCTCCAGAAAGGTCAAATGAAAACTGACCTGGCAATTCTGATTGTAGGAATTTGTCCTAATAGGATAAATATGCAAGGTACATGTAGATGATGTTCACTTGCAGAATTATTTATAACAGCAACAATGGAAAACAACCACATATCTGACACTGAGGATTAAATTATGGGATGTGTCTCTACTATGTAAATGTTCCATAGTTATCGAAAAATGATGATCTTGCCCAATAATTGACATGCTGGAAAAATAAGCTGTTAACAGTGGCTTTTTCTGTTGCAGGGATTAATGGTAATTTTAACTTTGTTCTTTTTAGCGTCTATCATGTCTACTTTCATATATTTATATATAAAAATAGATCTACCTCATTTAGGATTAGTAGCCACAGCAAACAGTGCTGTGGGGGACGAAAAATGTCACATTTCCCAGGGGATGGTGACACCAGTTTCTTACAATCTAACACGTCCTCTCTCTGCTGACTCAAAGGCCACATTTTCTAGACACGATCTGGCCCTGCTATCCAACGAACTGTATGATTTAATCTAAATATCTCATTATGCCTATTTGCTGAAAATATGCTTGTAATATTAATTATCAGAATATAGTTCTAAGAGATGTTCACATTAGAGGAACAATCAAGTGGTATTAAATTAGGTCCTTATGTGGTTTTTCAAAGACATACTTTACTTTCTCCTAACTACCTTATTATTCCAAAAACATTTAGATTCATTTCCTTATTTAGATTGGTGGTTCTCCATGGGGTTGGGGAAGGGCAAGGTGGGTAGAGAGCAATTTGTCCTCCTTCAGAGGACATTCGGTAGCATCTGGAGACAATTTTGGTTGTCATGACTGGGGAGGAACTGCTGGCATCTAGTGGGTAGAGGCCACGGATGCTGCTAAACATCCTAAAATGCACAGGACAGCCCCCCAACAACAGAGTCACCAGCCCAAAATGTCAACAGTGCCAAGGTTGAGACTCCAATCTAGATGAAAATACAATAGACAGAGATGAAAGTTTCGGTTAACAGAATAGCACAGAATGCTCCATCCCATTCCGTCACCCCAGTCCTGCCACAGTCCAGCATTACATGAAGTCAATGTTGCAGAAGAGCATGGCCTCAAGACACCTTCATAAACACAGGCCATGTTTGTGGGGTTATTTTAAAATATTAATTCAACCAAGTTCTACAGCAAATGCAGAGTAGTACATATTAGTTAGCAGTTTAAAGATTTCTTTTAAACCTGTCACTTTGAAACATCCTCAAGATATTAAAGAGGTATATGCTGCTTCCAAAGGTCTGAATGAGAAGCACACATTTCAGAAACCACTATCTGGCTCAGCTTGCCCAGCCAGGCAATGACTACATTAACAAGTGGTTGCTAAGAAGCTTTCACATTGTATCTTTAATGATAGAATCTATCTATTGTGCAATTTCTTTTGTCTAAACAATCAGGAGTAAAGATTTAATTTAGTTATGGCTGAAATACTGAAACCATAATACCAAAGCCTATTTTTTTTTTCCTACAGAAAGCATATTAAAG